>NW_019525238.1:733506-844311 GCF_002814215.2 Seriola lalandi dorsalis | reverse complement strand
GTTAAAGTCCTGCATTCAAAGTATTAGAGGCTACATGTATTTAAAGTATCAAAGCAAAAATACTAACTCTGCAGAGACACTGCCCCCGCGTGTGGCATTATTATATATGAGATTATTGGATATGTAATACTGACGCATCAATGTACATGTTGCATTTTACTGTTGTAGCTGGTCGAGATGTTTCTCATTTTAACTACTTAATGCAGTTATGTAGTTCGGTCCAGTTTATGGTCGGTTTATTTGTGCTTACAAAAATTGTTATCCAGCACTTTTAATGTTAAATCCTAATCTGAAACTCAAATTCAAGTAAAGTACAAGTACCTCAAAACTGTACTTAAGTACAGTATTTGAGTAAATGTTACTTTCCATCATATATTGGAAAACCAACTTATATTTCCTCCTCAGCACAGCCCTCTCTGCTCTCCTTCAACGTTTATAATTCTATTTCCAGCTGTTTTCTTGTATTCGGTCTTTAACCACCATCCTCATCCTTTTCACCCCCATCTCTCTCCCCTCCTTCATCTGCATCCTCTGAACCCTGATCTACTCGTTCCAGTGCTTTTCATTCCTCCAAGCCATCTGGCCTCTGCTCTCCACCTCCTCTCTGACCCTCTATGTCCCCATTACCGTCCACTGCTCCTTGCCTCCTTACCTGGCAGGATGACATCTGGGAAACCCAGTTTGCGTGTGAGTGCCAGGGCCCTGTTGAACACAGCCTGGTTCTCCCGTCTGATCTGCTCCAGCTCACCTCGCAGCAGCTGCAGGGAAATGATGAGGCCTGGGGGCAAGGGGTGGTGGGTGTGTGTGTGTGTGTGTTTGTGTGGGTGGGGGGTGTTGTGGGAAGAATGCGGAGTTGAAGGAAAAAGCGGAGGGACGGAAAGGAGATAGGGGAAGGGGTATTTAAGGGACGTTAGTCAGAATGTGGGGGAGGAAAAGACAGACAGGAGAGTGGATGGAGAGACGTGATCAGAGCCAAGGAGAACAGAGGGAGGGAGGAGAAATGGTGTTGTGGAATTACGCAAAGAAAAATATGGGTACCGCACAAATCTAGTGACAGATTTTTGGGAGGCATGAGTCATAATTTAAAGTGTGACTTGCTCATAAGAGGAGAAGTAATAGGGAATTGAAAGAGTTCAGCCTCACAGCAAGTCCAATTTTTGAACCTCCACTCAATTTGTTTACTACCAAAGATATAACCAATATCTTATAACCAAAAGATATAACCAATATCTTTGGTTTATCAAACCCAATGGCTGAGCTGATTGATCAGCTACATTTCCTCCTTCAGGTGATTATTATCATGCTGACAGAGGTGAGCAATATGGATACAATCATCTAATGTAAAGTGATTTTAATTGACCACAATTTTAACTGTAGAACCATTTACAGATAAAATAATTAGAGGTGAATTTCTGTTTTTGGCTAATCCAGTGAATTAAAAAAAAAAAATGCTCTACATTCTGGGGAATAAACTTTAAGGGCAGAAATCATTAGTCTAACAGTCAATACACAGAAAAATAATTGACAACAATTTATCAATCAAGTCATTTTCTAAACAAAAATGCATGAAACTTTCTGGTTTCAGCCTCTCACATGTGAATATTAGGTATTTGTAGAGTTTCACAGATGTCTAGGATAGAAAACAGAGACAAAATCGATTCATCAAGAAAACATTTGGTGGCCCTATTCCCTTTCTTGCTGAGAGGGAGATGAGAACATACTTGTGTCTCATACCTGGCCTTAAAGTATGAAGAGCAGAAGTTACTTAACCCAACCAAGGAATAGTCTCCACTTTCAGCATACACAGTATTTCAAAATCATCTAATGGTATATCTCGCCCAACCCCAGTCATCAACACTGTATCATGATGAAGGATGTCTAATTTCCCTTTATGAGTTATTGAAAGGATGGTTCATATGTGTGAACCATCCTTACACAAAACATATTTTCTCACTTCACCCTTAGGGGTAAATGGTTTCTCTGAATCATCCGATCACACACTGTTTTTCTTGGAACTACTTCCTACCGAGGAAATAGTTCCTATAATAACTGGTGACAGTGTGTGCTGCGGATTATCCAGAGTAACTGGGACACTGTTTCTAGAAAGAGATGCTGATGCAGAATTTTAAATGTAATATTTTGAGAAACAAAGACGGCACTGTATTCCTCCACCAATCTCAAATTTGGGTTTCTGAAAATCCAGGCAAAATACAACTAAGGCTTCATTTTGTATGATAATTGCATATCTTAAATGCTGATGAATATATATATTTACTCAAGACTATGTGTCCTCGACCTCCTACTTGCCTCCTTGCTGTGAGCTGCTCTGGATAAAAGCATCAAATACTAACTTTGACTCTGACTTTTTTGTCTCTAAATTCTCACAAAAAATAGGAAAAAAAAAAAAATCCAATACCAGGAGACCAAACACGCAAGAGATGTGTAGAAACGAGATATTTACCGTAGTTGGTGCTGGGAGCTGAGTACTTGGTGTTGGACTTGCGGATGATGTTCTCATGTACCTGGTACCACTCGTTCTCATTGTTACATCTGGAGAGAAAAGACAAGCCAGTAGAGCTGTTAACAGCGCACCCATTAGCGGGTCCAGATGGAGGGATCAGGATTGTGTGCATGGGGACTATATGAACGGCATGTGTCCCAGAGCTGATTTCCTCCTGGAGAAAAGGTAGCAGCAGGGGGAGGTGCTATCAAGCAGCACATTAGCCCAAATGCACAGCACACTAAGCAGACCTGACAGCCAGCTCTCTACCAGCCTTTTTCATTACTGTGGGCCCGTAGGCCCCTGGGAAAAGCATGGGGAACTGCACAGACTGGAGCGTTATAGGAGCCGACAGTTTGGAGGCAGCTCAGCACTGAATCACTGCTTGCTTTTTAAAAAAGGGAAGAGCTCTGCGCCTCAGCACAGAAATCCAATAAAAATGACAGCCCTCTATTCTGGAAATCTTTATTTCACACGGAGCTGTAAAGTTATCCTGAAAATACCACGCAAGAAAAATGTCATATAACTGGACAGCAAAGCGTATGAATGACCTCTGACCCAGAGGGGATGCTGAGGAGGACATTGTAGACACAAGGAGACATCCCAGCTGTTGACCGACAGGAGGAAACGCTGAGCTTGGTGTTATTTTCCTTCGTCCTCTAACTTTGCTCAATTATCTATGTGTCATCTCTCTCGGTCTCTTCCCTCTCCTTCCTTCGCTGGGTCGGCTGGTGCACAGGAGTGGCTCTCTGTGGCGAAGCCTAACAGAAGCAGCCAGATTCACAACACGCCAAGTGCCCCATCACAAGGCCCGGGGTGAGCGACCATTGATTTTCCAGAGGACACTTCATTATCATTCTGGTCAAAACACACCAGGCATCAACGCTGAAGCACTAGGTTATCATGCATGACATTTGCAGAACATTTACACACATTCCTGCCCCACTACATAGACACTTTAATTTCCCAAAGCACAGGAGCAATGCGACTACCAACCGAGCTATTACACGGACATATACAGAAAAACTGAAGTGTACACAGACTGTTTCACTTTAAACTTTCAGAGGAATTTATAAACCAAAAGAAGAAGAGGAGGAAGAGCTTTACATCTGTACTCACGTATAAACTTTGAGCACAAAGTCCTTCTCCTCTTTGAGGTCTGTGATGGTGTGGAAAACATCACTCATGGCAAGAACAGCGCAGCCATAAGGTCGTCTGTACTGCACATGAGGGGGGCCTTTCTTCGAGTCGTTCAGCAGCATACGACCTGGACGCAAGAAGGAGACGCAAAGAAGGAGCACTGATTATATCAAAAATCTCTGTCATTAAACATGAAGAATATGTTTTTTTTGGACACTGTGCTGATTTATTTACCAGTTCTTATGACATGTGCAACAATGTAGAGGTCTCTCTTCAAGTCTTTACTGCTCAGGTCCTGAGGAGAAATGGGATGCCGAGAGAAATGTCAGCGCAGCTGAAATACAGAATATTTGTATTTTATGGGTAGAAGGGGGAAGATGTTACCGTGAAGAGAGCACACAGACGATCAATCTTCTCAGGATTCTTTGGTCCTCCATTTTTGTTCAATTTCACCATGAACTTCTCACTGCAAAAGGAAGCCAGTTCCCAGTTTGAGTCTCTCAGCCAGAGAATGCCTCAATCAACAGAGATAGTGTGTAGACATATGTGTGTGTTTGCCCTTGCGTGCATACAGCTCAGCAGGCCTGTTATCTGTTCACTGAGATTCCTCCGCGTACCTGATCTGTTTGGCCTCGCGAGTGTCGTACAGAGAGAAGAAGACGTCTGCATCCTCGCTGATGCTGTTGTAAGTAAAGCTCTTCAGATTGATGAAGAGATGGTGCGACACGGGGACACGGCAACCGTCACCATGGCGCTGTCTCATGCTGTCACCCTGGGAACGAAGAAAGAAGTTACCACTAACAAGACAGGTCCTTACTGCAACCGAGGCCAAGTACCTGCCATTCTGTATACAGATAAGCTTATTTAACAGATCATTGGCGGCAATGCAAGAGGTGAATAATTCACTGATGTATGCTCTGTAGTGTATTTCATCCTGTCACAAGTACATGCTATTTACAGTAGACTGAGCAGACATACAGGGTGTCATCAAAATAAAGAAATTATGAATAAATGATGAAAAACTGCAGCGCTGGTGGTTCTGTATTTGTTGTAAGGGGCTGCAGGGAGAGCGCTCATGTCCATCTAATACATTTTTGCAAAGTCTTTTTAAAAGGGATATTTTGACATTCTGGCAAATAAACTTAATTGTTTTCAGCTGCAGTGACTTACAATTTGCCATTTCTGTCAGATTCATATATACTGGGTTCACCTTAGCCTTGTTTGTTCTCTTGCTGGGAGTTAGATGAGACAACGGATACCACTTTAATGTCTATATGAAGATACTGCTCGCAGCCGGTTAGCTAAATGTAGCAAAGAGACTGGAAGCATGGGAAAAGAGTTAGCCCAGCTCTGTCTGAAGGCAACAAACTCTTCACATCTACTGTAGATTTATGAAAAATTATTCTGATTACAATTTTGATTACTATTAAATTTAAAACTTTAGCTGTCATCAAGGGGCCAAGTATTTTTGTAGGACGGCCAGATTTGGCCTATAGGCCGCTATTTGCCTACCACTGCTCGACAGCCTTCTCTCAGTAAGGATAAGCTTAAATCTAGCCTTTGTGGGAGATCTCCTAGGATCTAGATGCAAAACTATGCCAGAAATTTCACATTAAAAATATTACACTGCTTAACAGAGCCTCAGTGCAAAAGGTCTTTAAAATAATGTTCCCAAAAACAATGAAATTCGGTGGACAGTGTTATTAAAAGTGCCCTACTGTACCATTTGTGCATACATTTGGGCATATGTGGTCCCAGTGGGAACCAACCCTCACACCCTGGCAGCATTGGTGTGAGGTTCTTATGTAGCATGGACAACAACACCTTGTAATTAAATATATCATCTAGGGATTTTAACCCTACAAGTTCTTATCCTCAGTGCAAATGGAAAAATCCCTCGATCACCAGGATTTAATAATAAAGAGTGTGAAGGTGATAGGCAGGATACCCTGACCTCAGGATGATTTGTGTTTGGAAAAGAAATATAAAATGAGAGTTGGAGAGAAAGACAGTATGAAAAGGTTTTGATGAATTCATAAACAAAATGGTTTTGCAGAGACTGTACCTGATTTGTGCTTTGCTGACCACAGTGTCTGCTGGATACGTGCTAAAAAAGAGTGAAGTTCAAAAGGAAAGATGTCAGATCAGTCGGCCCATTCTTTACTCTTCCCACGCAGCATTGAACTTATTTACCTTATAGCAGCTTCAGACACGCACTACCTGAACAATGCTTCGGCTGAAGCTACAAATCTGACAAAAATTCACCTACGTACGTTGCAGAGTGGCTATACTATCGTTCCTGCAGCGCTAAAAGAAGCCCACATGAGGCAAAACGTGAGCATGTGGGAGAGGAGAGGACAAAGCCAGTATCGCCCACACACACCTCTCTGCTCAGCAGCCTGAAAGAACTCCTCTACTCCCCTACCTGAAGAGGTGCCAAGGCCTTATGCCCTGCCAAAAACAAGCTCACTTTCATCGACAGAGTCAGGAGGCTTTTTGGCAAGGAAGAGCCACGCTGTTGTTTCTGGACAGAGCATTTAGTGCACAAACATTCTGCGTGCAAAGCTGAGAAACATGGCAATGGGATAATGGGAGGCTGCGGGGCAGTTGGAAAGTGTTTTGATCAGCATATGGAGCTACAACAACTAACCAGAAAGGATCCCCCTCCTAGATAACTGTCTCCAGCAGTATTACATTAGATTTCATAACATCTGTGCTGTAATCGCATATTGCTAAAATTAGATCTGCTTCTCCTCTCTCTCTCTCTCTCTCTCCCTCTCTCTCTCTCTCTGTACAGGTTTGGAAGTCCCACATCGCTACAGCCAAAATACATCTGAGACATTATTTATTTATGGAAATACATCTCTAGTCTGTTTGGTGGTTTAGAGCAACTAAGACTAAAATATGTAATTTATTTGAAAAAGACATAATAAAAAATTCATTTGTATGTATTTTCCCCATTGCCTCACCTGGCCCTGTCACTTTGCATTATGTCTGCATTGCTAGCTAGCAATCACGCTTGTGAGAGTCACGTGGATGCGAGAGAGGGGACACACTCAATATGGCGGTAAGATAAGCATAAAGAACAGGTCACATGAGGCAGTTCCAACAGCTGACTCGTGCTCTCTCTTGTGAGTCACCTTCTTATGGATGATTTGATAATCGGTACATTCACACATCCCTACACATCCAACAACACGTTCTTATATGCAAAACCAGGCTGTGCAATGGGGAAAAAAAAAAAAGAAGTACACAGCGGACACAAGAGCTCATAGTGTGTAAAGAAAGCATCATTGAGTCATGGCTACAGATATAGGGTATGCATGCTGCAGGGATATATATGCAATTGCATTTTTATCATCCAAAGAATACACATTCACTTCATTAATTTAATCCGTTTAATGATTCAGGGAATGAATTTGTACAGCCAACATACCAGTTTGTATAGCTCCGATACGCTGATCTGATCTGGATCCACCATTTCAAACTCTTTTCTGGGAACAAGATCTAAACCAAGGTGCCTGGTGAAAGAAGGATCAAGGAGGTATAAGGGAGAACACAAAAAAAACAGTGTTGAAAAAGAGGTTCTGAGTCAAAACAATGTCACATAACCTTCAGTGAAGGTTTATCAAAAGTTGAGCTCTATACATAGGTTACACTACTCAGTAAATTCCAGGTTTTATTTTTTAGTTTTATTCAATTATGGAATCTAACCGAAATAAAATTTTCAAACCATCCTTAATAAACATGCTTTAGTACATTTACTCAAGTACTGTACTTGGTATGATTCTGATGTAGTTACACTTTACCTGAGTATTTCTTTTACATGTTGCTTTATAAAGATACATTTCAGAGAAAAACACTGTACTTTTTACCCCACTGGAGCTATTTGACTTCTGTAGTTATTAGTTTGCATATTAAGGGAATAGTTTGCTATTTTGGGAAATACACTTGTTTGCTACAGTTAGAGTTTGTTATATAAACTAACACATACACACACACACACACACACATAAAAACAATTGGCTGTTTTACTGGGGGGGGGGGGTTACAGTTATGGTAAGTCTGTTCTGGTTGCATGGCAACTGCTCAAGGCCAAGATATATATAGTGGTAGTGGAAAATTGTGCATTTCCTAAAATATCAAACTTTTGTTTTAAAAAGGTGACAATCTCATTTTCATTTAAATAAGTGTCTTTTAGGTTACCATCTATCAGCGAATAAGGTAATGTGATAGTGATTGAGCCGATGACCCGCTGGTGAAATTATATTAAAGTCTTTGCATTCTACAGTTTTATGAACTGGGTGTCTGGTATGACTCACCCACAAAATCACAGGGAACAGGAGTCACTAACACAAAGTTAGTGACTCCTGTTCTAAAAACAAACCTGCTGTTGCCATGTACGGCCATAGGTGTTGTCAAAGATAACGAAACGGAGATCTTTGAGATTGCTACTTTAAGACATGATCACTTTATCAAATGTTATGAATTCTTATAGATTTAGTAACTAGCCAACAGTATTTAAAGTAGTTAAACACAGATCCATTGTGACCAGCCACAACATTAAAATGCGGCTTATGCTTTCATGCATCTTTTCAATAATCAATGATGTAATGTATATATCACTGTTTGGGATTTACAGTATATGTACAAATACACATATATACTGAAAAATTAGCTTGTAGAAAAATATAACAGGTACAATATTTCCCTCAGAAATGTGGAGGGGTAAAAATACAATGTAACAAAACTTGAAATACATAAGGAAAGTGCCTGCACTTAAATCAGTCTAACTTCTATCTAAACTGTACTCTGTATCAGTTTGTTGCAAGCTACAGTTTGATCCATCAATGACACTAAATTAAATACTCAACAAAACTCAATTTTTCAACGGTGACATCATCACATCCAGTGGACAATTTTAGATTTGTCCTCTGCATCGTTTTGTTCCAACTCCTTTGTAAGACATACTGTATTTGGCATCTTTGGAAACGTTGCGACAGTACAGTGGAATGAGGACTTATGGATTTGAGCAGTGCTTGACCACTCAACATGACTTTATACTGGCAAACCCTCAACAGAGTCTGTGGGAATAAAGAGGTTAAGTACAGAACCGGAGTAAATATACTTCGCCTACTTTTGCCATTGACTCATGTCGTGCTGTTGTATACCATACTGTAACCCTAAACTGTGCAGCCTCGAATCATGGAGTACTATCAGTGCTGCAGTGACCATGAAATCAAATCACTACAGCTTTCAGGTCAGTGTGCGGCACAGAGCACTGACATGCATGGTGAACGCAGTACTCGGTATCTCAGGCGCCACTTCTGAGTGATTTTTTTGTTTGTTTGTTTGTTTTTAAAATTAAAAAACATATTGTTCAAGCACAACACACTAATGTTGACCAATACAGTGATGTAGTTCAAAGTGATTAAGTGTGTACGTTTAAATGTGTAATTGTGCAGTGACTCTCATACTAAACTGACAGATGGGCCCTCCTCATAAAGCTCTTCTTCGGCCGAGCGGGAGCCCTCTCATCTTTATCTCTGTTATGGATGCCTGTCACTGCTCGGTTGGATCGAGTTTGAAACTGGCAACAGTAAGAATATGGCTTTACAGTTCCTCCAGGGGGATGTGCATTGACTTTAAGCCGCTTGAAATTCACTCATCTGCTAAATGACCATAAAATTACATCATAGAAGATGCTATTACGCACCCACTCACCCCGTACTGTAGATCTCTCCAGTGCCAAGGAAATATTGTATTCTTTGGTGGCCAACAGTTAAAAACAAATGTTTTTAAAGCACGCCTTCTGACTCTTGATACAGTGCGTTCAGTGTAAGAGTTACTCACTCGTTGCCCCAGTCAAGCCGTACGGTGATGTGCCGCTTGATCTCACGAGTCTGGTCCTGGGCGAGATGACCCTGGATCAGCTGCCGACGCAGGTCGATGAGCTCGTTCATCACATGCCGGAGCTTATGGAACAGATCCACCTTGTGTTTCTGTTGATGTAGCCAAAAAAAGACTTAGTTGGTATATATGATCTCCTTCTACTGCAGAATTTAAGTAAAGACTATCTATAAAACTCATCCTAGAATTGACCTCATGCTATCTGTGATTTTGTTTGGAAATACAACTACAAATGTAAAACAGAAAAAACAAATCTGAAAAGTGGCTATATCGAACATCAAGATTTTAGTAAGTTGATCAAGACACTCACTCTAACCACATTGCCACTGAGACTTAAGCCCGCTGGATTTGTTAATGAAACAAAAAAAAAACAAAAAGAATCTCTTTACAAGTCTGCTTTGACCTCCTCATGGTAATGAATTTCATCACCATTTCTCATGGGCCAAGGACAACACTTAATTCAGGCACACTCTGTTCTGCCTAATGGTAGGACAAGCCCACATTACCACCCAGGTTTGTTTACATAAATGGAAAGATTAAGCGCCACAATGCCCATGTAAATTTAATGAGGATAAACACTACATGTTCTCAAAGGCTGCTTGCTGCTGAAAAACAAAGATTTTTGTCAGGGTTGATGAGCCCTTTCGGACGACTATTCTGCAGGGCTAATTATGTACATTATAACAGATACAGTTATGCTTAGGCCATTGCTCCCTGAAGTAGTACCATGAATTCTAATTGGCAACAATAAGGTGAAATGTATCAACATCTAGCCAATGCTACATCCTATTATTATGGACGCAACTGTGGCAACATGGCCCATATCACACAGGGGGTGAGCACCAAAACAAGCCACTGTTAAATCAGCCCTTCACATTAGTCGAGCTTCAGAGGAAGTTACATCACCACACCAATGCCTCAGGCTCCTTAGTTGCTCAGAGCATGAGCAGTCCTCAGTGAGAGGTTATGTAAAAACTTGCTGCCAGCTCTGCAACGTATCCACTCCCGCTCCAAACTCAAAGCCCTACCAACCACTTCTGCCTGCCCCCTCGACACTTAGCAGGATTAAGGACGCTTTAGGTTTCCAGTAATCACTTTTGCCCGGCAAGTAAAGGCTGACTGAAGGTGGTGGATCTTAAGATGATGCAGAAACTATGAGAGGCAGGCCAAGCTCAATCAATAGCTGAATGACACAGCATGAAATTGCATATGACAGGTCTGTAGGCCATTATCTGTGTCCAACCACCATTTCTGTTCCTATATAGATAGTATATGAAAATGTAGGGTGACAGTCAGAACGACATGCTATGGGGAAATATCTAAAGGAGCTGTCACTGTATGTTTGGGGTATAGCTCAGGCTACCACTTTTGCTGGTTATACCAGGTGCTGAATTTGGTTCAGCGAGAAAATACGTACTAGAAAAGTTTAGTCCATCAAATCCCCTTAAGAGGATGCAAATGAAACAACGGATGCAATTTCTTTTTGCAAAAACTGTTTTTCCTACAATTCCTTTGGAAATCTTGGTAGGTTGTTTAGATCCGGTCTCATTTTTATTGCTCAGTGTTTTGTTTCGACATAAGTGAGATGTACTGACCACATAGAGCTGCTTCCACAAGACACCCCATTCCTGCAATGTGGAGGTGGTCTCTGTGATAATAGGGTCTTCGAGGGGCACCACCGTCTCGCACAGCCTGCAGCAAAAACAAGAGAAAAAAAACAAAAAAAAAACAAGAAGAAACACGCATGAATGTGAGAACGCACAAGGATACACGTACACAGGTGTCAGTGATGGGCAGAAATGTATCATCTGATAACATGTTATCATGAGTAATGTAAGGGATTACCATGTGAACTTCAGTCATAACAGTACAGTTACTCATCCCTGTTGCGCTCCATTACGTCAAGTTTGCCATCTTACTGGTAGTTTGATGGTTCAGTTTGGTTTATGTGCATGTTACACCACATTTTGAGACCGCCATTAAGTGTGACTGTACAGTTATGATTCACATTATTCGGTCTTTAAAATGGGTAAAAGAAGGGCAAGTACCTGACAATATCTAAATGCTGTATATTTTGTTCAAGCACAGAGCAGTGTCAGAAATTGTGACCTTTGTTCTAAAGTATCTCTTTCGACCACCTTTGAAACAGTGACCATACTGTGTCTGGAAGCTAAAGAAAGATGTGCAGCACTTAAATACTGTCACGTACTTTCACCCATTTTAAAAAGACTTGAACAACACTAAAAGCAACAACCACAGTAAACTAAACATTCAACCAGTCACCCGCGCCTCCTGTGGTCATGCTTTATGGCAGTCGTTCAGGGTTTGTACCGTGGGAAAACCGGTAGCCGCCAGCCGAAGAGGAGAAATGCACCAACTGGTAACTCCAAAGTTGTCTTATTGACATGTTGCGTCATTCAGGAACCACCTGGTTTAGTTTGCAGTTGCAGGGTGACAGATGGTTCTTAAGTTTGCTAATGAGGGTCAGTAAGTACCTGTAGCCTGCTTAGTCAACTACAATGTCTCATTTTCCATTTTGACATGTTTAACACAGAAGAGGTAACGTGTGGGTGTGGTGATGTAAAAAAAAAAAAAAAAAAAATTACTTTTGCCATTGAATAATTACCTCTACAAAATTGTTTATCAGCGAGATTACGCGAAAAATCCCGAACCAATTAGCATCAGACTTGGTGGAGGAATTGGGTACTGGCCAAGGAAGAACCTATTTAAATTTTGGTGTGGATCCGAGTAAAGGGAGTTTCTTTTGTTTTTTTAAAATCACATTCTTTAACATTGTGAAATAGGGCATTTTTAAACATTTGTCAATTTCTCAGGAAATAATGTATGGATCTTTATGTAGAAAATCCAACATATTTATGGTTTTCAGATTCTATGATTCAATTTGGTGCAGATGCAGTTAATAATCCAGGTCTGACAGACATGTGTAAGATTGTTTGGCCTTGGCAGATGTCAGGTTTTGTTGTATAAGGGACCCGAATACAGACTATCTTAAGTAAGTGGTGATTTATTAAATGAATAAGAAACAAAAACTTACAAAAACGGTGAACTCGAAATCCAAAACCATAAGGGAAAACAAAAGCAAAAAATGAAGAGCCAAAAACTCTAGGAACAACTTCAAAAAAAAAACAAAACAGAGGGAGCAACAGAACCACAGAATACAGGACAAACTGACACAGACAAAGGGGAGCACAGAGACTAAATAGACACAAGGGAGGCAAGGCTAATTGAACACAGGTGAAACACATTAGGGCGGGGCAGACAATCAACAAGGAGGGAAACAGGACAAAGACAGGAAGTAAAGTAACTACAAGGCACACAAGGGACGTAATACAAAATAAAACAAAAGGAAACAAATGTCCGAACATAAGAGTCCAAAAAGTGTTGAACATAAAAAGTGAAACACGGAAAACCATGACAGCAGAGTTATGTGCTACAGAGTGTCATTCTAGTTAGTGACGTAATTACTTTTTTTATTCAGTAACTTGTAATGTGTTAATCATTACATTTTTCACTTAACTTGTCCATCACTGACAAGTACGCAAACATGCAAAGCCACATGCATGTCACCGCATCGAGACATCTTTTAAAGGGTTTAACATATATTAAATGACAAAGAGGTAGTATCTCTGGCTGCAGTTAGAAAGGGGATGAAGCTCTCCAGTAAAAAACACAACACACATCACATTTCCCTATGACCACATTCATTGGGAAACACTAAACCAGAGGTTAGATCTCCTGTGACACTGCACTTTGCTCACTAAGCTCTGATCTGTGCTGCAAAGAATGAACTTTGAAACTGTATCATAGTTTTTGCAACAAGGGAAGCATTACATTGCACAATGAATCAGGGTGATTGTCTGTGGTGGGGATGCTTTGGGAGAACTACAGAAATGCAGTAGGTGTGTCACCTCATTAACTCCATGAGACAGCAAAACAGATTTCCCAAAGTGCAACTCCCGGAGCGGGGAAGTATAATAATGTCAATTTCCAAGTCTGCACTTTTAATTGTTTGAGTGCAAACGAGAGTCCTCCTGCTATGTGGTAACTCAACTGGAGGCTGGTGATATAACAGCAAACTCCCAGTCCACACTGAGCCACGGATCCCAGCCTGCACATTTCACAACCGTGAGTTCAGGCTGATAAAGAGCTCTGCTTCTGCTGTCTCTCTCTCTATTCTGGCCTCTACCACCATGGACGGCTGTTGGGGCAGAAACTGTAGATGATCGCTGTGTGTGTGTGTGTGTGTGTGTGTGCGCGCGTGTGCGTGCGTGCGTGTGTGCATGTCAGCAGCTGTCAGGTGGTAATTCTCTTGAAGATTAGATCGTCACAAATCAGTGGTGAGGTGAAATTAGATGACAATGGAGGGAGGGATACACATGCCCTGACATTGATCAGTTGATGAATCTGTATCACACTCTCTCGTGTAATGAGTGAAAGAGATTTCCTAACCAGTATAGAATAAACTGAACTGTTTTTTATTGTCATAGTTCATATCAGCCTCCAGTATGTCTTCAGTAAAGTTCTGGTAGCGATGGATCTGCTGATGTTGTGTACAACAGCTCTTCTGTATTTTGAACTGCACTCCTTTCCTACATAAAATACTTTGCATAGCAATAAATTTAACTGGCTACTTTTACTATATGTGTCTGCTTAATAATAAACACCTTTAGAGTCCATGACACACATAATGTAATGTTTCGTATATATGCAGAAATGATTCCCTCTGTCTGATCTATTGCTTGTCCTAAGGGTGAGCAACATGGACAAAATCTAATATATCTATTATGTATATATTTTACTTTTATGATTTCGATATATATCGTGAATTTTTGAGAAATTCAGTTGAAAAAGTGTTTATAGCAAAAAACAGATGGAAACTACTGTTAATTTCAGAATTAAATACCTGATATAAGTTCTTGTTCACACTGATGCAAAAGTCCTTTAAATCCAATTTAGCCGTAAGGACGTCCAGCTCACTGCCGATAGTGGCGTAATACATTCAGTCATATTACAAATACCAATACATCCTCATATTGCCTAGCCCAAGCTGTTTAAACAAACCAGTCTCAAGTCTGTTTTTGCATGTATTTATATTCACACTGTGTGACTGAAACATGCTTTCTTCTCCAACAGCTATAAATCCAGGAAATTTTAAAGCTGCCCTGACACTGACCAATGAGTATTGGTAACCTGAGATGAATATAAATCTTTCCAGCATTACTATTACAGAGGTTAGCATGACTTCCTGTATCCTGTAAAGTCTCCAAATATTTGCAGACCCTCTGCAGTGCCTTTTTAAAGCCATGCTGTAATTATAATTAGGGATGCACCAATGCAATACACTGGATCTCAGTGCCAGCTCTGACTTTATTTAACAAAGTGGGTATCATCCATGGCATAACCAATCCACATTAAAGCCTCAAATCTTAAGTAACATTATCTCACCCCACAACTGCCTCTCTCAAATGTTGCTAAACTCTGATTGGTGCACAGAAATACATGGCGTCACCTTCTTCCACTGAGCTCCGCCCACTTCAAGGTGGGAAAGACAAGGATGAAAACATGGGAATCTCCTTTGTGAAATAATAGTGAGTTCATGTGGAAGCCCATCACTCATAGTAAAAAGCTGATTGAGGAAATAGGTTTCTAGGGCTTTGAAATACAGTTTCTTTGTCAGCGTCAATGTAAAGTTCAATCTTTCTGTCACATTCATTCATTCAACCAGAGAGAAACCAGAGAAATGTCAAGCTCTATGTTTCCAAGGAGCTCCACAGCTATACAAATTTTAAATGTGGGGAAAAGGGGTCACCCTGATATACCCTAGGAAGATTTATCGTAGTCAGTGTCAAGAGAAAAAAATGTTGGGTCGGATGTGAGTCCCAGCAGGCTTCAGTGTTTGTATGGTCACAGCTAAAGCGGTTACTCTCTCTTCTTCCTCATCTGACTCATACTGTAAATTTGTTTTTTTGTACTTCCTTTTAAGTCATACTAATTGTCCATCCCCAGGCTGTCAAAACACACAGACAATTCAAGCTAATATGGACACTGGAGATACAGCATATCTGAGCTTGCACAGACAATTATTTGCTACTCCTGCGACCTTTTTCTGCTTTTCTTTTTGTTTGTATTGTATGTTTGTGGGTGTATCAAGGTGGGGTACATCCTTAATGATAAGTTTTTTAAAAAAGAGTTGGATCAGTGCATCCCTAATTCTGATGTTGCACAAGCTCAAATAGAAAACACTTTATCAAACAACTCACCCTCTGTTGGTCACTGTGGATTTCTTCAAGTGGACATAGCTGACTGGGAAAATACCCTGTGGTCAGAGGAAGGAGCAGAGATGTTAGTGAGTGTGACACGGATTACATTTTTAATTCTCTTGCAATATATAGTTTTATTATTCTTACAATACACATATGATGTACCATGTTTGTGTTATTAGGTAGTCCAAACCAAACAATGTTGAGTGACACAATTGGATAAAAGAAACGGGAGATTCAAAAATTCTGCTGGCGGCACATTATACGCTCAAGGAAGTGCAAGACAACACTTCCTTTATATATATTTTGGCAGTGTGTGTTTTGCTGTGTGCAAACATTTTCTTCCATGAAAAGAAAAGAAAAAAAAGATGCGAGTCCATACTGTTTGCATACACTAAAGAGACGAGACGCAGAGCAATGTGCAGGAGCCCTATTGTGGCTTGGCTTAGTAGGGGAAGGGCATGAGAGACTGAGTGGTGCCAACTGCCACCTTTGCAGTTCATCTTTCATAGTCTAATCTGCCAGATGTGAAGAATTGGCCACAGTGAACACAACAAATTCTCCTCAGCACAGAGAGAGTATGGGGGCGACTGAATGTGGGCAGCGCAGCACATAACAAAATGGAGGGGTGTTAGTAAGAACTGTAAATAGCTGATGAGAGTAGAGAAGGACAGCATGTAGCCACTAACACCTACATTTACCAGGACTGGACAGCTTTTGTGCTTTCTTTAAAACATTTCAGCAGCATCACATAACACTCCAGCTTCTGACATGTCAGTTTCAAACAGAGTAGACATACAAAATAGCAGAAATGACCTGCTGCTCTCCTGTTTCTGATCATATGTGTCACTGGTTATACTACCGTTTGTTCTGCACCTATGTAGACTTTACATCTTTGTTCTCCAACTTTGAACAGTGACTACTCTGCTACAGGTTATCAAGAATGAAGCCTGTCATAAACATTCTTTACTGAACAATCAATCCAATGGGAAGAAGATGTGTCAGTCATATTTAATAACCATTTACTGCAGTGCAGAGTATTGATTTTTGTTAGGAGTGACGGTGTTGTATTGTTCGGAGTTCTGCACCTATGATCTCCTCTTACTGAGCATTGTGCAGAGGATTTATCACAACGATGCTGCATGAACAAACTCTGAACTCAAGACTGAGAGGTTTACATTCACTCCCTCCATCCTGCCTTCCATCTGAACCCTGTTCATGCTTCGATCAAAGATATAACACCACAACAAGTGTTGCTGCATCTGTCCAGCAGCAGTAACTGACGAAAACAATTTCTTTAGTGTTATGGATTAGAACTGAACTGCCATTTTATTTATTTTTTTTAAACGCTTGTTTTGGTATAATGACTGGTTTTCAGATTACTAATTGCACCATCTGCTGGCAGGAATGAAAACAAATTTTGGACTTTTTGCAAATTCTGCACAGGAGGGAAAACAGTGCAGTAGTAATACTGCATACTCTCAGTGGGTGGGTCCATGATGCTGCGGTGATCTGTAAAGTGCCATACTACAATTTATAAGAAAATGACAGGGCCTCATACCACAGTGTGCATTATGCACATTTGATGCACTTACAATGTGTACAACTGATATTTTCTCATCATCATATGTGCAGTATAATTTATTTTTTTTTTCATCATATGTATATCTTTTTGAAGATGGCATTACATTTTGTGCGTCTGTGCTAGGAAGTCAGAACAGCTTGTTTTAAAGCACCTCTGGAAATACAGGTCAGGAGATTTCTATTTTTGTTCAATCAAAGCTCTGTTCAATAAGTTAATCAGTCATTAAGGTCTTTGTTGTCTAGACGCAGTTATTTCTGGGATGCACATCTCTCACATCACATTATCATTCACAAAAATGCACTGGTCTTTGATGCAGACCTTTGGCAACCGGTTTTTGGTGTCACTTCATTTGCCTGACAAATAGTTAACCTTCTATTAAACACTGGGTGGCCAACATTATTAATGTATACGTGAATATTATTAGAGGTTTGATTTACAAATCTTTTTTGTCTTTATGCCTATGTGTGCCTTGCAATGCATTTCATTCACTCAGAATTCATTTGAATACAAAATACTGAACACAGCCTGTAGGAATCAGCACGATGTCAAACCAGTAATTTGTGTATGTTGTTATAATTACCTTGATAGACGGCTTCTTGGTTGAAAAGCCTCTGTACCAACCTAAAGGAAAATAAGAATGCACATCAGAAAACCTTGCTACCTCACAATGAAACACCTTGTGGTGCAAACAATTTGAAGGTGAGGTATGTGTAATGTTTACCTGATACCTGACTATAACAGTAAAAAATGTTATATGCTACACCAAGAAACAAGTCTGATGAGTAAAAATAACTGTAGTGGCTCTCTGGACACACACACATATATATATATATATATAAATGATATATATATATATATAAAATGATGTCCTTTACATTATAACACATTTTAAAACTCAAAGTGTGAAGCTGGTATTGGTGCTGGTTTTTTAATCAAAGTTTACAGTTTGTTTTCTGGCAGTTTCAAGATGGCACCATTGGTTTGCATTCAAATATTGCCATCAAGCCAAGATGATTGACAACAGGGCTGTAGCCAGGATTTTAGAAATGCTGAGGTCATGATTATCCTACACAACCCCACCCCAAACACAAAAAAAGAAACTCCCTAACATATCTAAATTATTTGTATTTTTCATACATTCGCTTCAGTTGTATTTTCCTTTAGAATTTAACAACTTAAAAACCGAACTAACTAATAAACAGTAAAATGTGTCTCTGTTTTTCCTATAATTAGTGCCAGATTACATAGTTAACAGTAAATTGAGAAATTATTAGCAAATTACGAACCAGTAAAATACAGTGTTAACTTCTTATTTCTCAACATAAAGATCAAAATGCTATTTCAAAGCCCTCTCCATCCAGGAATAAAATTCTGGTGAAGAAATACCAAATCCTCTATTTATCTATTTGGCCTAAAGGTATCATTTAAATACTGAGTATACCAAGACTGGAGTCAGCCTAAAAATAACCACCATGTTTACGTTTAAGCGAAGAATGCAGACTGTGCATTATGCCTATGTTTATGATAAGCATGCATTGTCATAGGAAATCTGACTGCTTTTACCTTCACTCTTCTCCAGAATCTGTACAGTTTCCCCAATCTCCAGGACCAGGGCCTGACATATTGGTGACCGGAAGTTGCAGATCACTGTGCAGAGAAAGAGAAAACAGAAAAAAAAAATCAGTAGACAAAAGAGAGATGAAGAAATATTTGACCTTATAGTGCTGACTGTCAACAGAAATCACATTACAGATCAAGAGCTAAACTTGGTTTCACCCATGTGATCTCTGATTAAGCAAGGTGCATCCCCTACACTGTTGTGTCTCCTCACAGTATGTGTTCTGGGGTTGTAGCAGGGCAGTTGCTGCAGCTTTTTAATAAGCTGTTTAATGCAAACATCTAAACACAGTGTCACACAGGAACCACTGCTTAGCGAACTGTAAACAAGCTCCCACCCTGAAGTGGGTAGTCATTTTAATAGGCAATTAATTCTTAAGCGGCCTGATTTTTGTGCAATGTTAAGTTAATTGAACTGTCTCCCAAAATAGAGCCCACACAGGCTGCTAAGTAGTATGGCTAAATACTGATTTATTATAAGTCGGTATTAGCATAGACCTTCCATGCCACCCGCTTTTGCAGCATCATGCAGTTTTTGACCATACACAGAAACATCTTGTGACTCAAACCCCGATTTAGAACATGATCATTCCTGAGGGGACAGATGCCACAATAAAGGCCTTCACAATAGGATCGCTTCAGGAGCCTGTGTTTATCTATGTAGCACTGCAGTTCACTGTAACATGTAGTGCACAAGCCTCAGCAAAGACAAACTTGTTTAATAATGACAGGGCTCCGCTGACAATTTTAAAAACCTACAAATGGTGGCCCTTCAAGGAGAGTTTGGTGTGAATCATTATGCTAATGAACTAGCCAGGGGACCCAGTGAGGGGGAGGAAGAGAAGGAGGGGCTTGGGCTCGGCTCCCTCGCCTGTTTGAGGGTAACGAGCGCTCAGTTCCTGTGCTCGGGTAACTATGGCAACAGATCATCTACAAACTGGAGGGCTTTCTTCACTGTAACTGCTGCAGGGATCTGGGCATTTTTAAATGGCAAGCTTATAGATGCTGCATGGCACTAGAGTTCAAGTCAAGCGTATTGGGCATGTATTAGAGGGAGAGAGATGGATAGACTTAAAGAGCCTCCTTGTCACCTTTTTCAGTCTGCCTTGGGGTCTTCCAGCCAGGACTAAGTATTTCCTATTTGAGAGTCCTATTCTTTAATGGCCTCTATTTCATTTGAATTGCAAAACCTGCACTCATACTATTTGAAAACTCTTCAGTGGATGCCACGTCAGAACAAGATGAGATTGTCATGTTGAAGAGAGATGGGCGCATCACACAGGCTCATATTTTCATAGTCCTCCCTCACAAAACCTCCAAGCTGTGTAAACACTCTTTCACTGTGCCTAAAAGCTGCAGAGCATTAGCATATCCTCAAAACAAAACCAACAGAATTCACCTTTAGACTTCAGCATGTTGAACGTAGGATGTTGGAAGGACTGACAGGACAGGCCGTGGTAATGCTTGGCAAAAGCAAACATTTCTACTTAGCAACAGTATACCAGTCCAGACTGTCCCTCCATTCAGTTGAATTCATAGTCCACATGGCAATTATTGTGTAACCAGTAACCCACTGGTAGGAATTATGGGGCTTGGGCACAGGAGGAGATTCTGAGCGAGTCCTGCTGTCCTCCGCTTTCCTCTTACCTCACAATACCTCCGGTATATACATATGCAGCATGTCTATCCATCCATAACATAACTCAAACACTACCTATATTAATTTACTCATCAACTATCAGACACATCTGTGATTGAAAATGTGGGTGCTGGGTGTAGCCTGCATTTAAAAGGGACTAATTTACTGAGAGCTCAGCCTGGGGCCCTAAGTTGTTAGAACTTATCTTACCAACACTTGAATTCAGCAAAGGTTAGTTTTCCAAAGTGGCAACCTTACAACAACATGATGGGAACTCAATCTCTCTACTAAAAAACTACAAATGCAACAATATTCCCAAAATAATAGAGTTTAAGATAGATATATAACCAAGGAGAACAAAAAGTAAAACATTTGGTGATTTTATATGCTTAGATTTAATAAACTAAACAGACTCAAGGGTTATTTACTATGTATCATAAACTCAAAGCTCACAACATTCTCTACTCCCTTCTTCAAATATTTACCAAAAGTTTTTACAGCCTGAAAACAGTCTTTAAAGAATCCAATGTTCTGTGTTGGCGTGAAGTGAGAACACAAGCTGGAGTTGATTTTTCATCACAGCACTTGGTAACCACCACCACCAGCTCTTACAAGACAACAGCAGCAATGTTCCTTGGTTATTTTATGCAAAGAGTTATTTAGTTGACCCTACCTATAGCATCACACTGATCACCTATTACTTAGAAATCACTTAGTGAGTATCAAGCATCATAGTTTAAAATAAGCATGAGACTCAGCAAACCAGCGATAAACTGCTGCTCAATTGTAAAAGAAGTTTTAAAATCATTTAGACATACTGCGTGAGAATTAATATCGCTTTTTCTCTGTTGTGCCTTCATTTTCTACCTCGCTTTTCTTCAGTGCTGCCACCCATGGTGTGTAGGAAAAAGCCTAATATAACCAGAATGGTCATGTCATGTGGGAACAGACTCAGTGTTTTTTTTTTCTTAAATAGGAAACTTATGAGTGAATACTAAAAACCCCCACCTTGCCTTGTTGGAAGGAATCCTGCAGTGTTGCAGTCTAAAAGGCACTTTTAAGTGATGATTGCAGGTAAATGTGACAATTCAAAGCTCTCCACACTGAGAGAGAGTTGTAGCACCATGAACATTGTATCTATGTTGAGAGGTTTGTCTTATATCACGAGCACACACTTGCATTACATCAGCAAACTGTAACACCATTCAAAGTTCTGAATATGTTCAAGTCCGGTTTACTATGTATCTGCTAGCTACAGCTTTAACTTGCACTGACAACAATATCCATTGATAACATATTCAATCCAAGAAAAATAATTTCACTATACACATGTCAGTGTAAGGTACTTTTGTTTGAGTCTGACCTTTGACCTGTTTCCCATATCTACCTTTCACTTTCATGTTTCCTGAGAAATGTCGAGACAGACGTGTTTTATCTGTAATATTGTTCTTTTATACAACAGAGGAAGTGAGGCTAGTATCACCTTTCAGTGACTATTACACACTGTCATGCCTTGAAAAATGTTTTCACTGCTATATGTAATATAGTGAAGCTTAAGACAGATCATGCATGGCCCAATGACCTTGCTTTTGAATCAGTACAACACACATACAGTACCTAACTGTACAGTGACCCACAGGGTAGAAATATTTTGCAGAGAAAGGGAAGACATCATCAAAAACCTGCCAGAACGACAGTAAACACTATTATGGCTTATGAATTGTCTACTGTTTTTTGTGTGTGAGTGCTAATGGCACCACTGTACTGAGGAACATCTTATTAAAGAGGACACTGTGCTCATCTAAACCGCGGGACTGGAATTAACTTATTTTCTTTGGTTTCCTTAGTCCTTTTAGTTCCAGTCTCAATCATAACTGGTACAACTGAAGCTGAGCTGCTTACTGAGTGCATTCTTAAACCATTCCAGTAATGCAATGTGAGCATTCATACCATGAAGGTCCTGGCTTGAGTAGTCCTGTCCCAGATCTAGCAAAGTTAAAAATTACACAACGGTCTTTGGGCTTCGCCCACTGAGTCATGTTGTTCAGCACGACTTGAATGCACGCTCACTTACTCAGACACATTACTGCACTGAAGTCCTGCTAGCGTAGGGATTTCTGCCACACAGGCAGAGCGGCATTTTACCAAATCTGATCTCAAGTCACAGAAATCTAGGTACGCTACCCAACTGCAGTGGTGCAGCTGTGAGATGATGAACTCATCATGAAACACTTTTAAATTACCCTGAACATGACTATCACACATGCAATAATACATGTATTTATTTATTGTGCTGTTGTGCATGTAAGTTAAGTCACAGAAAACTACAGAACTAATGAGCTTTGTGATCCGGCGCCTGTGATGAATCAAGAGGTGTTCAATTGAGGCTGAGCAACTTTCATTTGGAGATTTGATAAAGGGTTTAAATGGTGGAGAAATGCTACTTTGGGCTACATTCATCTCTCTAATCCCACTCTCAGCTGAACATTAGCTCTATCTTTTGTTCTGTTATGAACATGTTTGATCCCAGAGTTGTCCATTTCAGATAATGGTGGCCTCGTTGGCTTGATTATTTCATGTACTGCTACAGTAGTTTGTGTCTGACTCATGTCCATGTGGCCACAGATGAAGCCAGCTGATTCATTTCACTCTCTCATGTGGGCAGGTACTGATTTACAGTCAGAGCTCTTTCCAATAAAACTGGAGAAGAAATTCTCTCAATATTGCTTCTTATATGAGAGAAATCCATCAGTGACTCATTTAAAAATAAGAGAATAAAAAAGTTGAACTTACAGAAAGATTTAAAGAACAGTGGAATGAGGATTGATTAATGAATTAGTGGTTAGAAAATAAATTTGATAATCTATTAGTCATTTATCAATTGAAATTCCAGATATTTACAATTTACAACCTCAAGATTATCTTATATTTATTTTTTATTGCATAATAAGCATTTTCTTTTGGTTAATTTTGACATTTTACAGGCTAATTATTAATTGAGGAACAAAACATAATTATAGTTTAATTAGTAATTAAAATAATCATCAGTTGCAGTTCCAGCATGGAAAGAACTGGGCAGCACAACACTATGCAAAGCTGGCCTTCGCTGCCACTCTACAAGTGATTTACAAACTAATATTATGTCCTGTATAAACACACCCAAGAACAAAATAATGAATAGGCAGCGATTCTAAGAAAGGCATTAACGTTTCATGAGGTGGTCTCCAACTGTTTCCTGTTTAGACAGAGCTCATTAAGATAACCCAGGAGAAAGAAAAAACAGAAAGGCCTGGCTGGCTGCTGACAGACCACAGCTCTGTTTCATATCGGTGTATTATGGTAATATTGGTGAGAGACCATTTACAGGCAATGACAAAATTAGCCAAGAAGATAAGGAAATGTGCAGATATGATGCCAATAATGATACAGAGGAAGCAGGAGAAGAAATGATAAGAGAATATGGGGCTGCATTGCGAGTTAAGTTAGCAGGGTGGGCTTCATCTTACAATGATGTTGGAGAAATATTAGATCCAGCATGTCAACACGTTGTTTGAGGGAAGGGGGGAACTGACTAGAGTCATTTGGGCTGCCTTTACAAGGTACAGTATGTACTGTGTAGGTACACAGCGGCTCTGCTTTCCCCGCATTTCAGCACCACGGACAGCGCCAGGTCAGTCCACACCGACTGATGCGGAGGCTGCGCCGAACTGTTGCTCCATCACACAAAACTACCTCTTTTCTCTGCACCCCCTCCCTCCCTCCCTCCTTCCCTCCCAAAATAAGCCTACTGTTATTTTGCGCTTGAAAAAGAACTGCAGTGACTCTATGACGGCTGCATGGGATGAACGTACAAACGATTAAATGCGATAAGATTACTATACAGCCACCAGAAGTGGCGAGATTACAAGCGATTATACAGCGCTCTCATCCTGCAGTCCTTATGAAACCATCATGACAAATGTAATGCCTCCAAACAAAGTGTATAGGCCTATGTGTGGGCGGGTGTATGTAGGGGGGAGTATCATGTGCGAGCCAGCATGAGTAGCCCTGCAAGTAACCAGCTGTAGAGCATCTGGACATGACTCACTCCCCAAATGAAAACCCTCCATAGTATAATCGTAGGGTATAGACACTTTAGCCGTGGCTGTGGGGCTTAGCAGTCAGTTTATAATGACCTTATGCTAGTTATTAGACCCTATAGACTACAGCTCTTTTTAACATTTGCTTTTTTTCCCTTTTTTTTCATGAAATGCTAATCTGATTGGAGAAGTGCTGCTCTTGCAACCGACACTTTCACCTCTTTGTCAAAGGTCAAAGTGCTCACAAGCAGGGAGGAATACATGTGCAGTGTGGTAGAGTGCAGTCCCTGTCATTGCAGCAGCAGCAGCAGCAGCTGCAGAAGCAGCAGCAGTGGGCTTCTCAGTTTTCTGTCTACAGGTAGACTCCAGTTTCACTCCAGCCTACACCTGTTGGAGGTACGCAGTCACGATGCCCCCTCGTGGTTTTAACACGAATCGCGCCCCCCCCCCCCCAGATATGCTTATGAAAAGAAAAGGCTAAAATGCTACACTGACGCATTTTTTTTTAACTAAACCACAAAACTATGAGCAGGACCCTGATTTAAAGCACCGCCTGCGGCTGTGCATAGACTGCGATAGCATCTGTAAGGTGGTGGGTTGTAGGCTGTATCATCCCACGCAATTTCCCTTTCTATGCAGTCACTGGCCGTGTATATCAGCCATTATAAGTGTATGTGTTTTTCATTGGGTGTAATGGCCATAATAACAGGAGGGGGGAGAAATGGGCTGGATAGAAATGTCGATGGGCAAAATTGGGTGTTCCTTAAGCACAAACTGCCATCCTAACGCTGAATGATTCAAGTCAATTAAAAAGCTAGAAACCAAACGTGGTAAATTAACAATAAAAGGAAGCAATGGACTCACCAACTCCGATTTTCTCCTCTTCTGTAGGTATCCACATATTTGGTTATTTTTCCTCCGGTAGAACAAGCCACATTATGTCGATATCGTGAGATGATGCTGCTAAAAAAGAGAGCTGAAGGCTACAAATTATCCTGGCTGCTCATACATGAGGACTACATGTCTCGACCGGAATCAGTATCCTGACGTTTGTGTGTATGTGTGTGTGTGTGTGTGTGTGTGTGCGTGTGTTTGTGTGTGTGCAGGAGGAGGGGAGGTAGGGGGGGAGGAGGAAGGAAGGACCATCAAAGCCTCAATATCTCCGCTCTGTTATGTCCCGGCGTGTGTCTCCAGTCTGATGCAGTCTCCGTGTCCACCTAATGTAACGCATGCACACGCGCAATCACACGGGCACGCATGCTCTCACGCTCACACGCACGCACGCGGTGAGCGGGTTTTCTGCTGTCAACTAAAAACAAAAACTAAAAAAAACAAAGGTGTTATTGCAGCCGCATTTCAAGCGGAACGGAGAGATTTCTTTTCCTCGAAGCTTATTTATTTAATTTCTTTGTTTTTCGCTCTTTGCCCCCTCCTTTTTTTTTACCCCCCCTCCTCAGCCAATCGCGCTCAAGTCCAGCTGATCCACAATAGGCTGCTCAGCCAGCGTGAACGGGCTGAATCGGTCGGTAATTAGTCGCTAATAGGTCGCGATAGTGTTCGCCGGTCCGAGCTGTCGAGCTGGTGCGAGGAAATACTAAGAAAACTGCAATATACCATAAGCTGCGCCATCTTCATGGTCGTCACATGACTCGTTTTGTCAACACTGATGTGTCAAACATTTGCAAATATACGCGCCCTCTCTCTCTCCCTCTCTCTCTCCCTCCCTCCCTCCCTCTGTCACTCTCTCTCTCTCCCTCCCTCTCTCTCTCTCTCTCTCTCTCTCTGCATGGCAGTTGCATCCATCACAAACACAAACTGATTTTTCTCCCGCTAGGATGCTGGATGCTGGATGCTGGCCCCGGCAGTCTGCCTTTCTCTGACTGAACGTGTTGCTCAAGGTTGCTGTTGGCCATAAAGTGGCTCCCGGTGTTAGAGATCAGGCCAGACCATGTGAGGAAACACCTCCTGGTTGAGTCATTTCAAAGAAACAGACCCACTGCCGGTGCTGCTTTGTCATAGTGCAGCCATGCTCCCACACAGATGAGATGCAACTTAATTTCCCCTTTGAATTTGACTGATAGGTTTGGCAAACTGTGGATTTCCCAATAGACCTCGATCAACAGCATTTTACTTTGTGTAGTTGACTTCATATGAAGTGGTGAGTTCAGTCCCTCAGACTGAGAAAACTGAGTTGTTAAAAAGTGTTTTGTTTGTTTGTTTTTGATATATTACTTATTGTGTTAACTGTTTAATTATATGTTCCTTAAAATTTAAATATATTGAGTAACAAAAAAATACAGTAATCGGCATTTAAAAATACCCACTATGTGTTTTGTTTTTTATTGTAGACAATACATTTCTTCCAGGATGCTAAAAGCATAACTGTGAGAAAAATAAAGGACATGACTTCAGTGTTTTTAGTGGTAACTGCAGCCCTGAAATCAACACTGGAACCTCACAGATTTCACTAACTAGAGGAAACAGTTGTGAGCTGATTGGTTTGTGTTGCAATGATGTATATATGATGCAATGAATATAGATGAGACTTGTGCACAATTTACCAACGTGTGGATATATGGCTCACCGGTTTATTATAAAGTGAGTCACTGCTGCTAAAATAAGTCTATGGGGTAATGATGAACACATTACTCAGCTGTGAAGCTTGTGGAGTGACAGTCTACACAAATCCACCAATATGACCTTCTAATTACTTCAGTATAGCTGAATGGCACAAGACTTTAGGCCACAGTATGGCACAAAACATACTCTGCAAAACACAGCCTAACACTTGTGAACATTTCAGGACCACTATCAATGTTTCACCTTGAAAGCGTTCCTCTGCCAAGCTGTCTTGCCCAGACCTTGATCTGAGCATTTTAACCTCACCACGCCGTGAGAAGACAACACATGTTTAAAAGACTGGTGTGTTAAAGCAGATGAATACACAATATTCATCCTGAAAAACCTTAGTCATACAGAATCTCACCCATATCTCAATCCAGGTCTGGTCATTTCAGTGCATTAAGCTGTCTTGTCCTATATACAAGTCAATCATGACTAGAAAAATAGAGTGATTTGGTGAATATTGAGCGTCCAGTGAGTTTGATGTAGTGTGGGAGGGAGGGCAGTATTCAGTAGGGTAATTTCTCTCCATCATAGCGACGCTGTGACTGACTCCCATCTGTCTATTACTTCAAGTGGAACACTGTGGGCGGTGTTCCAATCACATACATAAAGCTAGAGGCGTGTGGGGCGTTTTGTAAGCTAAATGTGCATCCCAGCTTATAAACATTTGAGAAAAAAAATATATATATATATCTAAAAAATTATAAGCTCCTGTCATACTTGCAGAGAATGTACTCAAGTGACACTACTGCATGCAAATGGTCAAAATGTGGCAAAAACAATATTTTAAATGATAAAAGACTTTGAAAATGCTTCATGCATTTATCACTTTTCCCACAGTGATTTACTCTATAAGTGCTGTGGCTACACTTAGCTGCTGCTCTGATGCAGCAGCAATGTGAAGATGAGACACAGGTCCACTGCAAACAGGGATTGCCTAATACAGTGAGAGCTGCTATCTGTTTCAACACTCCCAAAGCCAGCAGACAATAGGAGCCAGCCGGGGAGGCAATAAGAAGCATGTCCTACCATCTCATCCATCACCTGCCTTCAGACAAACACACACATTCTTATCTCTTTACACGCCTCAGAATCATACGTTTCATGCACTCAGTGCCCTTCGTACACATGGACACACACGTGCCTCCGCAGGCACACACACAATTAAGCACTTATTTGATCTCAGTTAATGTGGTTCTGCTGACTATTTTAATGTGTTCTATTATTAACTGTGGGGGAGGCCACAGGAAAATTTAGTGGCAAATCCCTGCATGCACAATTCAGCAATCAAGAGACCTGAGTAATGTCACTTTTTATGGAACAGTAAGGCAGAGAAACACTTAAAGGGTTATTACAGACTTGAAGATGTGATTATTCACATGTACAAATGTATGGCATCACCAGCATACCTATTTAACCTCAGCTGTTTCTCATAATGCAAATGCAGACTTTCCCCTTGCAGGTTGTCTCTCAGCTCCGTTTCCTGCATAATTTCTGAAAAGCAGCGTGGGAAACTGTAATGTCGTCTCACTGGACATCACGATAATTTACCAAAACTAACTTTGACTGATAAGTATATTGGTATGATTTTTGCCTCACTGTTGATAGATTTTACATATTAAAATACAGTATTACACAGACTCAAATGCCTCTGAATTTGGAGACTCTTTATCTGGGTCACATATTGTTTTTGAAACAGAGGAGGGATGTAAAGCGGCTGCAGGCTAGTAAAACAAATCAGTCACTAGAAAGTGGCTTAATTCAGTGTCAACTACATTAGAAGATTGGTATGAAATCATTCTTTAAATACTTAAAATGGATAAGCTGACTTATGGAGGACCCAAAAACACAAATTCTATCAAATTTACACGCCAGTGTGTGCAGACTTTATATGATTCCACTAAATGTTTCATGCTTCTTGCATGCTCTTCATCATGGGAACAGCAAACTCCCTCAGTTCTCATCTATCTAGTTGCATTTCCAATAGTGTTAGATGAGCATATGTAAGAAAGTTAAGTGCACATATGTACGTGCGTGGGTACATAAGTGAGTACAGATGTGTAGGTGAGCAGATATAAAAAACACAGTATATACATGGGTGTATATATGGATGTGTACATTCCTTCTGGAGGTGAGGATGGAGGACTAGAAGCCTGTTAGTAGAAGTTATTACTGCTGTTTTCTAATTGCCTCTTTCTGTGCATATGCATATACAGTATATACTGTATGTTTTAAAAACTGGAAGAGCTTTTGTAAGAGGAATAAGTATATATATTCTTTGACATTGCCTCTTCCAAATAAATATATTTAAAAAACTAATGGCGTGTAAAATATCATTATTACTTTCATAATAATCAGGTAATCTCATTGAGATCAAGATCTATTTTGCAATAAAGACTTTAGCTCTGCAGAAGTGATAGAAATAAAGCAAAGCAAAGGCCAGTCACACAGAAACAGATACAGAGTCACACATCTATAAAAATGTTCACACAAGGTTTAAAATCACCCAGTGGGATGAGACTTTCAACTTTACAGTCCTGTGTTTTTCATCCAATTTACATGGTGCCAAGTACAGCTCCAGTTCAGTATTCATATCAAGAGTTGCCCAGTTCTGGGGTCCGGTCTGATGAATTGTAGTTTAAAATTTTGGGAAAAAAATGTGATATAATGAAAAGGCTTTAGTAGGATACATTTACAAACAATAGTAGCAGTGTGTAGTTCTCGTCTTGTTGCTAACAGGGTGGAAGGAGCCACATGAGAATACAGGATATCGCCACAGTCAGGCACAGACATGATGGTCGATTGCACAATAGTATTTCTGTCCTCAAGAGAAAGACACATTTTATTCTGATATAAGAAACCAATTTTTATCTTCAGACTCTGTGCCAGTTTGTCCGCATGAGGATAAAAAGACTGCTATCAAACCAAATTCCCAGATACTTATAAGATTGAATATCATCAATTTCTGTACAAGTTTGAGGTAATGCAGAGATGTCTAAAAGACGTCAAAAGGAATCTCAACATGGCTTGATTTGGAGAAGAGACATACACGATTATTCTATCTGCGTAAAAGGGGAAATAAATCTGTGTTAGAGTAACACTATTGTTTATGTTAAAAAAACTTTTTAAATTAGCGGACAAAGCATAGAACGTTGTGGTACCCCCTTGGTTATTAAGTAGGGCTGTTATTTTCATTAATGATTAATGTGTTTTGTCTGAAACCATGAAATCATGTGCAAGTGAGAAATGCATCAAATCGTCACATTTAAGGAGCCTTAACGATTATTCAGTTATCTAAGTAGTTGCAGAATAATTTTCCGTTAATCGACTTATTGATTAATTGACTGATAATTGCAGCTCTCTATGGGACCATCAGTGCAGATCACCTATGTTCTATCAAACCACAAGTAAATTCCTTGCTTGCAGGAGACCTGATATAACAATCTTGATACTGGCATCGGTTTTGGCATGTGCTTTTGCTTCTTCTCTTTTAAAGCCACAAATGTAAAGACACCCTGGCTGAAACTGCTTATTCACTGTCTACTGGCTGCAGGCACCATTCACTCTTCATTAAAGAAGCACACCAAACAAATTTTGAAGCTTTATTTATAGTAAAAATACTTTAGATACATACAAGCTGTACATAAATTGTCTCAAGAAACTCAACATAAATGTCTCCTTCTGGAAAATAAAACAGGTAAAATGAATAGATACAAGGCAAAAACATGAGAAAAAAGTCATGAAATGTTTGCACTGCTTTCAAAAAGTGTGCAAGTGCTAGGCATCAGTTTTCACAATGTTGAGATTATGAAGCTTTCTGTCTGTCTGTCTATCAAAGGAATCACACATTGTAAATTACTGTTTCGCTGAATTTTGCTGTCGGCTCCTATTTCCAATGTTTTAAGCTCTCTTTCGAGATTGAGCAAGATAAAATGGAAGTTTACTATGTTATCAGTCTTCAACCAAAGTCACTCTGATAAATGCTCCTCACTCCTCATTCAATCCAAATCCATGTGAGGCTCAATAAAGGGGTGTGAAATAACACAATGCTAGAGCGCTGTAGAAGCCTCTACACTGTATATCTTTCGTGTGCTGACAGTGAGCAGTTGTTTGGTTGTTGTGTCCGCACTAGTTATGGGTTCTTCAGCAATTCAAGAGCACCAAGCTGATTTACTTTCTCTATTTACATAATGAAATGAGGAGGTGACGTTCACAAATGGCACTGCTGCATGTGGCATTTTGGTCATCGGTTTATGGTGAAAGTAAAACCTGAAAGTGGATTTGACACTTGATGAACCATTGGTAACATGTTTGTGCATTGCATTAGCTGCCTAATTCAATACTTTAGAATGTGTTTGTGATTATTCCAGGTGGTCTGGTGAAGTACAAGCTTGAGAGGGCATTGTATCCTCTGCCATACAAATGCAGAACCACAGCCCTGCAATGTTTCCCCTACAAAGACTAATCTGTGGCCAAACAGAGGCTTACAAAGTGAGTGAATCAATATCAAATGAAGATCCCACTTAAAGAGCCGCTAATGTGATTGATAAAATATAAAATTTTTCTTCACTGCATCTACACACTTTTTCAATCATCGTCAAGCCCACCTTTGTTTTATAAAACTATATCATATACAATCATTTTTGCCCACCAGTAAGTAAATTTCCTCGTCCCGTCACTCCCAAAGTGTGCAGATACCTACTATTTCAAACTGGCAGTGCTCCAAATTATCTCCCACCTCATCTGCTGATATTCTCCTCTTTTCTCGCCTCCTGCTCTGCAGCTCAAATGTCTGTGAGGCAGAAGTCTTGACATGTTGTCCGGTTCCTCGGTCCCAGGTGCCGAAGGCTCTTCACTCATTCAGGGATAAGATGATGTCATCCTCAAGGTCAGAGTTGTCGGAGCTGTCTGTTTGTGCAATAGAATACAGATTTAGAAATGTAGGGATACAGAGATGTGGTGCTGCAGAGGTCAGTGGGTAAGGAGGAAAACTGCCAAAAAGGCAGAATGTGAAAGAGCACTACATCAGTTTTTTTCTTTACAAATTCGTGCTTTCTCTGTCATTCACTCGCCCAACATCTGCATTACACAAAGACAGCAGTTTTTAAATTCCACTGGGAAAGAACACATTTCCTCACAGTGACCAGACAAGCATGAAAACACAGAAACTGGACTAAAATTCAGCCTTGATGCATCATTTACTTGAGACTGCAGATCAGGACTCTGTTCTTTAAATGTTTCTTAAGTAAACCAGGCTAACGCTAAAGTGATCCTGTTCATTCTCATCCAGCTAAGTGCTAGTGCTAGTGTTTTGTTCTATATTGCGCCTTTTTCAGTTCCCACACTGTTGTAACTATTGCTATACAATTAGTTATTATGAGTGAATTCAGTTCTTCCACAAGTGATGTCAAGACTAAGCAGACTTAATAGTTTCAGTTAATAGTATTTGCTACACAGAATAATTTACCCTTAGTTGAGAAACGTATTCCAGTTTAAAATCAATTGATTGTTGAAATCCATGTAAATAAAATCTGTATTTATCATTTAAGTGCAATTTATACATTTTAGGGTTTAAATGACTAGTCTCAGTCATAAGTTAGATGTTGTGTTGTCTTTTAACAGTCAGAAGGTTTTAACTTGTTCATGTCTGACTTTTGTAGTTTGATTCTTTTTAAGAGTACCAATATTATTTTGCTATGTATTTTATCATGCATACAGTACAGTATCTATTTAACTCTTTATTATGTAAATGAAATAGTGATAATGACACCAATAGATTCTAAGGATTTCTCAAGAACCTAAAGGTTTTCATCTAAAATCATCATCCCACTAAGAAAGAAGTCATTTGTATGTGAAAATTACTTAATGTGAGGGTTAATCCTAAAAACTCTTAGTCCTAAACCCGGATAACTGTGAATGAACCTGCATTTTTGCAGGTTTGGCTTTAAGAATTTGTTGCTCTAAAAATATCAGCAAAAAGCCAACTTGGTCATCCACAAACAAAGCACAGGGCCCAGGACAATTAAAAACGGAAGGCAAAAATTATGTGTTCGTTACATTTTAAAGCCTGGACCAATATAATAATAATAATCAACACTTTATAAGACTTTACAGGAACCTACGGGAGCCCTACATATAGTTCAATTGAAGCGCAGCTCACCATTGTCGCCTTCCAGATCAACATCGTCATTATCAGAGTCGTCTTCGTCATTGTCATCCTCATCATCATCATCCCCGATGTCAACATCCTCTTCGAGAAGACGGGCGACCTCCTCATCAGAGGGAGAGAATTCATCATTCCCATCATCCTCCTCTTCGTCATCCTCATCCTCTCCACCGTTCTCATTCTCTAGCTCCGCAATAAGAGGATCTGTATCGACATCATCATCCGAGTCCTCGTCATCGTCATCGTCTTCCTCCTGATCATCATCCTCCTGGTGCACAGATGCCAACAATTACAATTCATTTCGACATCTGTCTGAAGGAACCAAAGAGACCCTACTCCATCAAAGATAAAAGAACAAAGTACGGACCTGATCCTCCTCGTCCTCCTCCTCTTCCTCTGCAAGTCTCTGCCGACCAACTTCATACAGTCTGCACACCGTGTCGGTGTTAACCGAGTCTTGGTTCTATGAAACAGATGCAGCAGGAAAAGACATTTCAATTCTTTCATACATTTATAAATACAGAAATTATCACAATCACTAGCAAAAATAATTGCACTTTACTGCCACATGAATATACCTCAATCACAGCTAGGTAGCAGTCTTTTGTGTCTGTGCAAAGGTCAAATATATTCCTCTTGACATCAATAGTGGCTGAGATGAGAGCAAAGAACACCAGTCAGTACAGATAAAATATTACAGTAATTAAAAATAATTACCAACTACTACAGGGTATAATATACAATGTATCCAAGCACAACACTTAATTATCATGAAAGACTTTGGGGAAAAATCAAATAAAGTGAGGCGAGGGCAGAAAGCCTTACCAATTGGTTTGTAGTCTGTGGCATTAAAGGTCCTGAACGATGAACCAAATGGACTTTTCATCTGCATCTCCATCATGTCGTCTTCATCATCAGCTTGCAACATTGCTGCAAAATCAAAAAGAGAGAAAATAAAAACTGTGCACAGCAAGCTGGTTAGTCAGGGTTCTGGCTCCTGAAAGCTTCAAGTGGTCGTTGAATGAGCAGAGCCATTATGGCACACCCATTTCTCTTCCTGTGAGGTGGCGTGAACCAGCTGGTTCTGTCTGTTGCCAATCCAACACTGATCCTTCTGCCCATATGGCTCTGAGTGACTGTGGTGTCAGGCGCGCACGCACACACGCACGCACGCACGCACGCACGCACGCACGCACGCGCACACACACACGCACACACGCACACACACACACACACACACACACACACACACACACACCTCTACAGGCTCTGTTCACACCTCTCTCCAAATGCACACATGCTCATTTTGCTTCATAATTGCCAGCCTTCCACTCAAACACACCTTTCACACACTTGCACTGACTGTCAAGTGAGTTGTAGGCTTGATGCCAAATACTCTACACTTCCCATCAAGCAGCAATTTCTTTATTTACCTCCGTAGATGACAGTGCCATTGTTGTTGAAGACAATCCTGCACTGGTCCAGAGCAGGAACTGTGTGGAGGAGGTGGAAGGTCCGCAGATCCCACTGAAACTCCAGCTAAGGACCATGACATTCTTTTTCATTTGTATCAACTTAATCTGCTGCAAATTTAATTACACAGCAATTAAAGCCATCCCCAGGGTAGTACAATCAATTTTTAGTGCAATACATATTTAATGTCTAGCAGTGAAATAAATGCTCAATAGCGATCCCATCATGGCAGCGACAACAAATTCTATCACTGATCCATGTGTTTTTGTATCCTAATCAGATTTATGAGATGTTTCGCTATATACTCATTACTGAAGTCCACTGTTAAACAAGAACCTCCTGAATGCAATCACTTTTAGCTGTTAAGTTTAGCAATTAATTTAGCAATAAATTAAACTATCAAATGATAACTGCAGCTGCCAAAAATTGTATATATAGAAGGCGAATACAATAATATACATATTTTTAAACACCTATTCTACAGTACTCATTGTAAAGCCTCATACATGAAAAAGGGACAATTACATTTTATGAAGAGATAAGAGATTCAATTTACTCCCTTGTTAATAGATGTCCTGCCCTCAACAGAAAAATCCTCATAAATTTAAACTCCTACCAACCCAAGTATTCACGTCTCAAGGATACAATTTCCGTGTTTATGATGACTTCCAGGCCGTTGGGATGGAACACACCGCTGATGTTCATGTTGAACTTGTCAAACTTGTGGATGGCCTGAGCCGTGCGCACATCCCACAGCACGCCGTCGTTCAGTACCAGGTCATCTGTGGGGTTGAAGGTGGCACAGTTCCTCTTGTAGTTGTTAGCCAGGTCTGGGTTGTTGAGAGTCAGAGTTACCTGCCCCGTCTGGATGTCATAAATCTGGCAAAGAGAACAGCTTGAAAGTGAGCGTTCACCATTTTACTTACTTACTTACTTAATTTTATTTTTAAGTTGTTCCGTATTTAATATTTCATATTGTAACATTCAAAAAATGCTGACATACTTACACGTGCTATATGTTCCTTAGTTCCAATGACACGATCTTGTGAAAGCTTACTGAACTCCACATAATGGTCACCCAGAAAGGAATGCCTGGAGACAACGAGAGCAACCTTTCAACATTTCATCGAAAAAATGCAGCCACTATGATTATAAAAGCTGAATAGTTTAAACTTTATAATTGCTTAAAGACATTGTAGAACAACTCTGAATGAATCGGCTGAGTCTCAGTGTTGCCTTGGTTAAACTGTGCGGATGAATGAAGCCAAGTGCTTGTGTTCCATGAACTGAAGACTGCAGCCCTCAGGCTGTTAGCGTGCATAATTAAACAGCATGTCATCTCCTTTCGGCAGCTCCCTCTTTTGACAGCATGAAGCTGCTGTACCATTGGAAGACCACATGCATGGAGGCAGAGGAATCACAGACAGGCATGAGTCCCTAATTGAACTGTTGATCAATAGCCTTTGGTCAGACAGCAGTCATGTGGTATGTACTTTCTGGCAATTTTGCAATCCAAATGTTTCAATATCTGAGATTTGTATTTAAAAGAATGCATCTTGTATGTAGCTGGTGAAAATATGAGTTCAGTCTGCTGTGCAAACATCACTTACTTCATGATGAACACTGATTTCATGCCCCACAGTGCAGACAGAGGATAACTCCAAGAGGCTGACGTTAACAGCAGAGAACCATCCTAAAAGTACAAAATGTGTTGGGTGGTTAAAGATCACATCCAGACATGTTTTAAGTACTCTGCTTGGAATAATAATGAGTCAGCTATGGTTTTTCCACAAAAATATTCCATTGCCTCATTAGAAATTCTTAAAATCACATCTACTCCTTCACCCTCATTGAAAAACATAATAAATCCTGTATCAATGATTGTGCAAATATTTCTTAATTTCAAAACTACTGGATGTAAGATGGTTTCTGCTTCACTGAAAAGTCCATTCTCAGTGTATGTTTCCTCAGCACGTGTGTGTATGTTGCATGGACCTAGACTGGCTTCAAACTAGTTGTAAACTGTAGGTGACGTGATCCTGCACAGTGACGGTCAAATATCAAAGTAGAGTAGCAATAAGCAAAACATATTTTCAAGTGGATGTATATCCTACATGTTAGAGGACAAATAAGATTACATGCAGCAGCTACAACAACTAGACATGATCGGAAACTGTTGATGTATTAATAGCTTTCTCTACTGACCCTTGAGGGCTCCAGGTGAGTGATGGCTGAGCTGTGACAGCTGTAGCTTGCTTCCTCCTGGCCAGTAAACACATTGTAGAGTTTGAGCTGTCCTGTGCACGTCCCGAGCATCAGGAACCGCTCGCGAGCTGAGAAGGCACAACACATGAAACCGCTCTCATCCTCGTCAGCCTCCCTGAACACGGAAATGGGACGGAACCTGGACAAGAAGCAAATAAAAAAACAGAGAAGAGAAATAATTGTGGAGATCGGTCGAATAATCTCAATTTGTGCTCAAAGAAGGAGACATGAATCTAGCAAAGCCCAGAGTGAGTTGGAAACCTACCTGCTGAAGATGAGATGTCGGTCAAAGCATCCTCCATCTACTCCTCCGTATTTAGGATAAATAACTCTCCGTGTGTGTCGAGATGTGAAGTTGATGGGTGCTTGGCGTCTCTGTTTGGGCTCGGGGCATTGATGGGGTGTGAAGAGAGAGAAAGGCGGACATGTTGCGACTGGGTTTTTACAGCGTGCGTGCTGTTCCCTCAGGTACTCTGTGATAATGCTGTCTAACGCAGGTGGGGAGGGCAGGTGCCTGTCAAACTGCTTCTTCATGGCTGGACTCTGGCTGAAGGCCCCATGGTCAGACTTCTGCCTCAGCACCCGAGGTTTCTTGCAGCTCACTGTAGTGCACCCTGTTTGCCGTTCACGAGAGAAAACGATTCGGCCGATCAGTGGGGAGCCATTGCTACAGTGGGGGACAGACATTGAGGGGAAAGCAGAAGAAGCTCCAGTGGGTTGTGATGTAGAGGGACGTGTTTGTGGATGGCTGGACCCAGGGGTGGATGAATGAGAAGGAAGGTTTCCGAGTCTTGACCCGACACCATTGGCCAGCCGAGGTGTGCGGGGGAGAGTGGCAACGGGGGAGGCAGGTAGAGGAGGAGCAACAGGGGGGAAAGCCGAAGTTGAATGTGAAGAATGAGAGAGACATGCCATCGGGAGATCTGCCTCCTTGGTGAGTGTGGTGGCCGTGTCATGAAGGCCTTTGGCCACAAGGTGGTTCCTAATAAGCAACAGCAGCTCTTTCTCAGGGAAGGTGATCCTGGACTGAGCGACCACACTGGCCCTCTGTAGCCACGCCAGAGACACATCCGTACCAATCAGCAGCGGTTTTCCAGAGATCCTTTCGATCAGCTCAGCCGCAAACTTACAGAACTTGACATGTTCGCTGCGTTTGTCCTGGAGCACAGGCTCCTTCATGAGCTGCTGGATGTGTCCGCTGCTGAACAAAGGCAGCTTGCTGATGATCTGTCTGACAGAGCTGGAGCGAGACAGACCAACTAGGGCCTTACAGGCCAGAGCTCGGATCTGGTCTGCATCTGTAATGGGCATCTTCACCGTCAGCAGGGACAGCAGCACCTGCATGACAGACACAGAATGTAAGTTAAAAACAATGGCTGACAAAACTGAGGGCATGTTTGAGAAGTATTTTTTTAATTATGAAGGCTCCCAACTCAGGTAATTGACCGAGTGGTGTAGCATGAGAGGTGGACAAATCCTCTAAATGATGAGGAAATGTGCTTCCTTTGCTGTCTCTTATATCCTGAGAGAGAGCAAATGCAATATTGCTGTCTTACAATTATTTGCTCAAGCAAAACACAACTCACCCTGCCAATGAGTTAGTGGATGCCATCTGTCTAAAGATGCAACTTTGATAATGAAACTTGTTTGTGCAAAAATGATTTTACCAACAACCAACATAACACTTAATGGCATGTTTCCCTTTGTTTGTCTCAAGTTCTACATTTAGATAACTAGTCCAAGTGCAGCTGGAGGCACTTAACTATCAAGTATCCCTAGCTAAGACTAGTGCAGTCTAAGTGACTGTATTACATTATACTGACAGTTTGTATTTCTCTTCCATGTTGATATCATTGAGGACAAACTAAATCACATAAACACTTCTCCGTACGACAGAATACAGTTCAACAGCACCACAAACTACATCCTCAAAAACAATCATACAGGTGAATCAGCGCCTCTACAGAACAGTTTCAATACAAACTGAACATTATAACCTTCATGCAGGTGTTATTTATAGCAGGGCTGTTGAATTAGATTGCAATAGTTTTAGGTGGGTGTACCTAATAAACTGCCAACTGAAGGTATAAATCCCTTTGAAGACATCCCTCTGTCATGCAATTGGTAAGCAGCATGTTGTTCGTACTCCCTGTAAATCAGCATAATGTCTCCCCGGTTTCAATGTTCTAACTGTTTGTTCTTACACTGAACTGATGAGCAGGTCAGCACCTTGCATGGCATCTCCACTGCATTCAGTGTGTGTTTGTGGATGAATGTGAGACTTTAAAACGTGCTTTGCACTGTTCCCATGGTAAAGGCACAATATAAATCCAATCCATTTAAGACTGCAGCATTTACCAGCACCTGTCAAGAAGCATAACTTTAGACGCCCTGTTTTACAGAATGACCAGAAAAACTTTGAGGTTGCCTTTTGTCAATGCTGTAAAAATTATATCAAGTACAGCCTTAAAAAAAAAAACAAAAAAAAAAAACAAACACGTTTGCGACTGATATAATATATATTTTACCTTGATGCCATTGTTGGACTGCACCACATTCCACATCTTAGTGAGCACACTCTCGCTGGCTTTGGTCTGCTGGGGCAGGCGGCGACGGGGGGTGCCTGCAATGAACTTGCCAATGCTTGACATGCGTTTGTCTGGAGCGCAGACGCAGTTGATGACAACCTGCAGAGCCGACTTCTGAATCTCAGCATCATTCACAAATACCTCTCCCTCTGCCACTGCCAGGACTATACTCATTCCTGAGAGAAAACCCAAAAGATTAAATGAAAAACCTTGCAGAGAAAATAAAACCTGGAGTCGTGCCACCTCTCGGCAGAACTGGGCACAGGTTTTATGAAATAAACAAAAATGAAAGTACAAGGCTACTGCATTTTATTACATTCTGACGATGGTAATAAGAATTTTAATTTTATTGTGCTACATTCCCAAAAAGCTGACAAATACTCAACTTTATGTTCACACCATGCCAAAAATCTTCTAATGGCATAATGAACCAATGCACTACAGACACATTTACAAAACCTGCTGGTAAATTACGTCATGCTGCTTGAATGTGTTAATGGCTGTATACAAGCAGTTTAACACTTCTTCAGATTAAATGGAAAACACTTCATGTTCTAAGCTGAGCCTTTTAAGAGTGCCTGATAACAACTTAACATTTAGTTAGAACGTTTTCATAGATGGATGTTAGCTGACAACACCTACCAACAGTGGAAACAGTGGATCCTCCCTCATCGAGCACAACAACAGCCTCAGACAACAAAAGCTGGGTCTTTGGAACAACTGTGAGGATACTCAGGATGTCGAGGGCGTAACGCACTGTATCACTTCTACATGGAAAGAAAAATTATGGTCACTATTGCACAATATCATAAATCACTAAATCTCAGCTTGGAAGTGGACACTGTTAAAACATGTGAAAAGGAAAAAAGGTAATAAAAAATAATAGAATAAAAAAACAGCCTTGTCAATACCTGCCATAGTAGGTCCTCCAGTCACAGGCAATGGAAATAAGCTGCAGGAGAAGCTGGACACAAGACAGCTTGTGGAAGACCTCTGCTGGCTCCCAATAAAGCCGGAGTGGTCCATATTCTATCAGAAACTCCATCATTTCCACCACCTGCTCACGGCTATAGCTGACCGCCTGGGAAACAAGACAACAGCACAAATGATCACTACAGGAACACAAACTCTTTTATGGCAATTAAAACATAAACAGACCGACTTCACATAAAAACGGTATAATCCATTAATAAATGTTTACATCAATAAATCATGTGTCCAGTAATGTTAATCACAGTTATCTTTTGTCCTCTGCGTACCTTGTAGTACGGCTGAGAGTGAATGGGGGCACCCCCCTCTGTGCGCTGCAGGGATTGCTTCACCTGCTCCACCTTGATTGCCAGATGGGCCTCAAAGTACCTGCGCAGGGCCATGCAGGTGTGCTTGGCAGTCTGCCTGCTGGAGAAAATCTCATCATCACTCAGCAGCGCTCCCTGGTCCTCAGGGTTCAGAATCTCCAGTGTGCTAATCTGGAAGCAGTCAGTTCATATTACGCATTAGTACACAATCAGCATCTGATATGTTACATGTTTTGATATCACACTGACTGCTCAGTGTATCAGTTCTTGAACTATACAGTATTTTCTATGAATTTTACAGATGGTTAGCTTTACATGGTTACAGTGAGGATCACATGCAGCGGGCTGCTGGTTTTGTCCTACCAGATTGACAAGGCGCCGGAGACCGTCCTGCTTGTCGAAAAGCTCCAGGACGGCACGGAAAGAAAAGGAGATGGAAAAGAACATGGTGGCGTGGCAGCAGCCAGACGCATGTGAGCATTCGAGCAGCCACAGTGTGTAACCAACCACATCTGACAGGATGGAGTGGGGCAACATGCACACCTTCAGAGGAGAAGACATGGCAATGAATACAAATGTGAACTGCTGGTAGATCTAGGTGGCAGTGATAAAATCAAGTATCGTTTTCCATCAAATACCTCAGGATTAATGCCAATAGGATTTTGTGAATTAATATATTATGTTATTTTGTTCTGTACAACTGCTGTTAAGTTCATATTTATTAATCACTAAATAGTAAAGCAGCCTTTACGTTCCAAGAATTACAACAATATTCCCATAATCAGTATTTCAGATGACATCTCATTACAACACAAATATATAAAAGTATATATTGCCAAGCCTTAACTGCTACAAACACTTAATACTCTGTCATCTTGTCTTTGGCACATTCACATAAAAAGTTGGTTGGCAAATTTTTGCCAACTTTACCAATATTTCACAGTGTATTTGTGTGGTGTGTGTCTGTTTTGTACCCTCTCCATGGCATCTTGGTTATAGGCAAGATAGTAGAGGCACAGAGACACTCCAGTGGCAGCCATAGATGGCCTGGGGATTTCCAGCAACTTCTGAACTCCTCCATGAGCCACAAACTCTGCAGCAAACTTCTTGTGCAGCAGCAAAGATGCCAGGTACTGAGATAGGGGAAAATAGGTTGAGACATAAGTCTGAGGAGCTTGACCTTGTGTTTTGGCACCGTGGAGGGTCAACCACATGAGAGAATGTTTACCTTGAGAGCTTCAAAGGTTAGCTGCACATCATTGGTCTGCTTTAGATCCATATAATGCATGAGCAGCTCACGAGCTCCCATCTGCATGAACACTGCCAGCAGCTGCAGGTAGAAGGAGGAGGAATGGGCATTGAGAGAACATATGTCAATTTGCTTTAATATGAAACCACCTAAATAGCTAGTTACCAGAATATATGGTTCAACAAAAAGCCTGCTACTAATATTTCCTGTATAAAAATGAGCATGAGGTTACCCTTAGAACCATACTTTTTATAATGTCTCAACAGAATATTTTCTTTCATGAAACTTGAGGAAGACTGACATCTACTGGTAAGTCTGTGACAAGAAAAGGGAAACACATACACAGCCTAAAACGATTACATATGCTGCAAAATGCCATTTTACAAGGACTGCAGCGAAAGATTATTTTCATTATTAATCAATCTGCCAGTTATCTTCTTGATTCATCATGTTTTTATATGAAATATCAGAAAATAGTGGTATACTTTTAGCTTAAAATTTAGCTTGAAAAAATTTACAAAATTGATTAATTGCTTATCAAAATAGTCGCAGATCAATGTGAATTCATTGATAAATTGAATAATTATTGCAGCTCTACATTCTACTATATACTGCAGAGGCTGATGGTAATGGACCAACCTCCTGATACTCCCCCAGAGGAGTGAGATACTGCAGGATGAGCCTCTGCTCGATCTCTGGGGTTAGAGGGTACAGATGATAGTTGTTGCCAATCACCCAGGGGCTCATCTCAGACCAGCTGCTGTTGGAAAGCTCGTTGAAGTTCCTCTCTGGCTCTGGCAAAGAGAAATTTAGCTTCTGTTTTGAGGTCCTGCCACTCTCTCTCTCTAGCTTCCTTTTTAGGTAACTGCTGCCATCAGACATGCCTTGGTGTATCAGTGAACTCGGGGCAGACATGGGCTTCATCATGGTTTTAACAGCCGAGTTGGCACGGCTGCTGGTCTTATGAGGAGAGTTGAGACGGAACGAAACCTCATTTTCGGGCTCAATGGTTGAAAAGGGAATTTCGCCATCCCCCTCTGGCCCCGTCCCCTCCCTTTCAGCTCCATTTCTGCCCGGTGTGAAGGACTTCTCTTCAAAGCCTCCATCAACAGTCTCCTCATCCAAAGGTAACAAGGGCTCACTCAAAGCCTTCCTGGGGCTGGGTCGTTTGATTTCCCTTTTGTTCTCAGCATCCTTATCCTGAAGCTCACGTAACCGATGCAGCATCAAAGGCACCTGTCAAAGTAAAGCAAGAAAAAAAAGGTTAATGGACAGTTGCTACTTTATACCAGCTAGTGATGATGAGCAGATTGTCCTGATGCTTGGCAGGATAACACAGCTTCATCAGCTGTTGTAACACCTTGTCCATTTCTATGTACACATTATTCATTAAGATAAAACTGACATTTGATACAGCAACATCCCATACTGACCAAAACAGAGTTCTCCTCTCTGTAGTTGGCTGCGATGTCCTGGTTCTCCATGGCACCAGCCAACAAGCCTGTAGCATAGATTCTGAGGGGCTGCTCGGCCTCCTGAGCCCACTTAAACAGCCTTTCAACTATACCCTCCTGAGAAACACAAACACAGAAGCAAGGTGAAATACATGTTAAACAAGAATGTGAACAGAATGTGAATAGATTCCTACTAAGATAAAACACAGACATTTTTTGAATACTGTATTTTCCCCAGTATGATGGCTTTCATTACAATTTCACAAGCATGGTTCAAAATAAAAGGATCCACTGGCAGAACAAGGGTTTGCAGGCTGGACTGTGACTCCACAAACAAAAACAACATTTTTAAACACCATCTGTCCCTGTCTCTGGTTATCTAAACTAAATTTGATGGGTTTGCTGGTCACTTCCAATGACTCTGTTCAGATGTTTACTTCGTCTCACGACTGTTTTTTCAGTAATAACTACGTGAGCATCTCTGCCTTTACCATCTCCCTCTATGCTATTCTAAACTGCTTTAATATCTAGGACAGCAGAAATCAAAATGAGACCACTTCTCTTTTTCGCAGCTTCCTCTTTGTTGTTGTGGTGACATTTGATGTTATCATTTATATCAGCTGGCTAAACACGAATGTCTGATGTCCTAAGTAGAGGGCCTGTAATTACATGTATTACTTACTGTACCCTTAAACACTGAACATGGCAATTTGGATATGCATCTGCAAAACTACAAGAATATTACAGGCTACTATAACAGCTGAAATAAAGAAAACACAATGTTAGGGAAAAAAATAAATGCTCTTCTCGCATAATCAAGTCAGGATTGGATTAAGGTACCTTTTCTTGAAAGACCACCGCTGTCTCCAATCCAGGCATGATGTTCTGAAGCAGCCGACAAGCTGCTGCATTGAGGGAAAATTCTCTGCTGGTCATCACATAGCTATTCACCAGCTACAAAGGGATGAAATCAAAACCACTTAAAAGTCACTTTCTGACTCAGATGCTTAAAATGGCCCTTTATTTTGTACAACAAGTCTCATTATATTCTTACTGCGTTCATGAAGTCATCATTCTTGAACAGGATCTTGAGCAGGTGCCCTAACATGCATTCTGGATCAGCTCTCCCTAGTGGCCAAGAGGGAAATGTTAAAAACATGCACAACTTAAATCTCCAGTAATCTTGCTATTATGTGTTTCGTTTTCTTTTTCATACCAGGATGTCGATCATCAAAAGGGTCTGGATCTGCTTTGTGATACTCCTCTGTCTCCTTCTCAACAAGCTCAGAGATTCTGAAAGTTACGGCACATCAATATATTTAACTCTCTTTAAGTCACCCTCAACTCATCCTAATGACACCACATTAACAAGAAGCAGAACTACTTACTTTGTGAGGATGTTAACCAGCTCCTGCGTGCTGCCTTGTTGATCTCTCTCCCACTGTTCCAGTAGAGCAGTCAGCTCTGCCTTGGAGTCCACACTGGCAGACGCCGACGCCATAGCGTTGCCTGTCAGGATAGAATCCACTTAATATATGACTGATTGTTCAATGTATTCTTTGTTTGTAATACATGTACAAAGTGATAACTTTACAATGTTCATTTTGTCCAACCAACAGTTCAAACATCACACTTATTAAAAACAAATCAAAATTATACAAATGATTAAAAGGAAAAGAAGCACATCATCACATCGAAGAAGCAGGAACCATGACATGTGGCATTTTTAAATGACCATTATCATTTAATTTTCAGCTAATCGATTAATTCACTCATCATCATTCAGCTGTACTTGTATGTACTGTTGAGTAGTATAAGTTATAAAAAATCATCATCTTTTAAAAGCTCTTCATATGTTTTGTATGTTAAAATCTTAATTTGTAAAGCAACTAGCAACTTAACTGTTAATAATTTATAGTGGGGTAAAATGTGCAATATTTAACTCAATGCATATCAGTATAGTATTTTATTCTACTTGCATATCTGTATCGTATTGTGGTTTTATGATAATGAAACTATTTTAATTACACTGTACATGTACACGTGACTCATAGTCGTAAACAAGTCAACACAAACACAACCGAGACATCAAACACAGGGAAGCACGACTGAATTTCATCCGGATGACACAGTCAGAGGATATATTTCACTGAGATCCAGAGAACAAAGAGCGAAGAGGCGGATTTGCTCCATCGCTTCACAAACATCACAGTGTGCAGGTGCAGCAGCCCTCCGGGGACTGCAACTGTCAAACCAACACTGTCACTCTACAAATCAGCACGTTGATTAAAATTCTTTGTCGCCTTTTGTAATATGTCTAGAACTACAATCTCAGCTCCAACACTTGGCATGTTTCTCTACATTCACTTACAGCCGATACTTACTGCCCCAGGCAGCAAACAACTCACACACTGCCTGTTGCGATGTTTGGCTAGCCAGACTGTAGCTAAACAAGGAAGCTAATATACTTAGCTCGCCAGCGACACTCTCAAAGTACCCGATTTTGGATTTCACTGCTATAGTTTACACTAAGCCTAAACTGCCCAGACATGCACAGTTTATTGTGTGAGATTCAAAACATAGTTGAACCAAATGAAACCTCCCTGTACATGGCACCTGGCACTAAAGTGTTAGCTAGCTGCATTACAAGTAAACCTGGCTACATTTAGCTAGCATGCTAACTTCACCTCTTTGCTCCGCTCAGCTCTTCTTCGGTTTCACCAAATTTGCCGAGACTTGCGTCCACAGATATTAGTCCAAGCTCCTGGGTGCCTACGTATCTATCCCCGTTTCACAGCCAAAGATTAATTTGCTTTATTGTAGCTTTGTATTCACGGTTTATTATCATTATGGCGAACACGTTCTCCACGTCATTTCAGGAGCGACAGTCGACTTTTAATGACGAAATGATTCAAGAGCAAAACATTGCTAGATGACATTTATTCAAATGGCAATTACTGCAGAGCAAGTATTACAGATGTTTTGTCTTGCAAAATGATACAAATTCAATAAAAGATAAACATTCATATAAAACGACAGAGAGTGTTACCATGACAGCAAACAAATAAGGTTTAAATGCATTTTAGTAAAAAATTTGTACTGCTATTAAAAAATAATATTGTGTATAAAAAAAAAAACAGCTGCTTTACTGGTTATGAAAATAACTGCTGAGAGATTAAAGCAATAAGGTTCATAATTCAGAGAATCTAGTATGATTATGGCTTATATTGTGTCATTAACCATTTTTTTTTGTGGTGCAAGCATACAAATGGCACTTTCTTTACATTAATTATGTTGTAGAAAATAGTTAGTAAAGTAAACACCTTCATACAGAATCACTGCAATCACATTACAGTACAGCAACAACAGGTAGCAGGATAGTTATCTGCATTAACCTTGAACTCATTCCCGTAAACAAAGTAAATGTGTGATTTGTTTTTCCACAAGTAGGTCACCTTTGTGACAGGGATCAGCTCAATGATTTGACGCTGCAGACAGAGAAAGCAAATATCAGCATGTTACACAAACACAAGATCCAGTCCAAATAAAATATTTTATATTATATTAGAATATTATAAATACCTGCTGTAGAATGCGTGACGTCTGGGAGAATTTGCCCTGGTGTTCATTAACAAAGCGCTGTGCAGCACTCACCACTGCAGGGTCTGGGAAGCCCATCACTGGGTATACCTGTACAGGGTAATCAGAAAAATATGGACATGTGCTGAATCACCATCACTGTTAAAATTACATTCATTCATTGGCTGACAGATCAAGCCTGGTAACAAATGTTTTAGTGTTTAATTTACTGTGAGGAGTGCCATGACACACAGATATGACCCTTTGAATAAAGGATCAGTAATAAGCCTAACACCAGTAGAGTACACAGGCTGCATAGTGAATGAAGCATGTAAGAAGCAGAAAGCTTCAGTCCTCCATCAGTGTCACACAGGATGTGTTCAGCCACTTTACTTTTTTGTGGTCCTGTGTAGGTAAATGGGTGACCACCGTTCTACTAATAAGCATGCATGGTTATCCCAGAGTTCAGTAAGTCAGGGTTTGTTCTTTGTGCATGTGGTCTCCCACTTTTGCACCTCCTGAGAAAGTATGAAGCAATCTTTTACCATGTACTGAGAATCTCTGAAAAGCTCCTTGCCAGACACTTTGCTAAGGTTGTCCACCTGCAGTCCACTCAACTGTTCTACCACATAGCTGTCAGAGTTGTTGGTCCTGAAAGTGTAAACATAAAAAAGAAGATATCCAGTTTAATTTTAGAAATATTAAACAGTATAAAGTAACCATAAATGTGGATGACCTAGTTAAGTATGGCCTTCTTGGCAGATAAACTGCAATAAGTAGACAGCACCATTTCACAGTGAGGTTGATGTAGACCAGAAGCTGTTGTTTGCCACGACATGTGTCACATTGCCTTGATCCTTGCCCATGACAGTGGCTGCAGCTGTAACAGAATAATGCGTAATAACAGTATGTTTTAGAAGAAAAACACAAACTGTACTGTTTGTAATTGCACTTACTGAGGCTGTCACTTAATTAGAAATCTATAGGTAGCACTTACTTGTCCCTTCCTCTTCCATTGCAGTGGTGGCATCGATCGTTTCCATGGCGGTAACCAGATCCATTGCACACCCAACAAACTTTCTGACAGGAGCAAGAAAGGAAATCAGATGATCATATAATCTCACTAAATGTCTTCAAGTAATATTTTCAGTGAGGTCTGTGGAAGTGACTTACATTACCAGCACCGGCACAGTCTTTGCAAGGTTTTCGTCCCATTCCCAAACAAACGTGGCAGCTCTGCAGATGAAATGTTTCTCATCAGGAAAAATCTCGAAAGGCAATAACGGGATCTTTTTCAACATTCTTAAAATTTACCTTCATAGATGACGTGTAAGGAACCTTGATTGTCTGTTTGGAATCCAGGAAAAAACTGGGTGTTTTAGCCGGAATATCCCAAGGCCCTGGAGGTGGTTGGGAAAAGGCATCTACTGGCTGGCCTGATCCAAATAAAACAACATATTAGACTGTCACTGAGGGGTCACACTGAATAGCTGACTGACAGCTGAAGTAGTACTGAAACATTTCATTGATAATTCGATCAACAGAAAATTAACCACCAACAATTTTGATTATGTATTGTTTTTTTGTTTTTTTTTACAAGATTCTGTGGTTCCAGTTTCTCAAATGTGAGGATTTGGACACTTTTCTCTATTTTGTATAATTGCAAATTGATTATCTTTGTGTTTTCAACTGTTGGTCTGGCCAAAAATGCAATTTGAATATGTCACCGTGGGCTCAGGGAAATTCAGATGAGCATTTTTAAATTTTTTGAGACATTTCATCATCTCAGCAAGTAATCAAAAAGAAAATCGGCAGGTTACTCTAAAATAAAAAATGATCCTTTGGGGACAGATCCTGGGCAAAAGATGCACAAAGTAAAAGCACTGTACCATTATATGGCTCGTGACTCCACTCTGTAGATCTTGTTTCAGTAAAGGTTTCCAGGCGGTACTAAAACAAAGCAGCGGTGGAGAAAACAATCATTAAACTTGATTTAACTGTCTACTGGTATTTCTTTGCTTAGTCATGCATTGAACGGCCAAAACAACCATATGAACTATCACTTATTGATTATCATTCTATTGGGTTTTTCCAAACACGCACACGCACACGAACACACACTCACACACACACACTCACATGAACAGACCTCCTCTTACCCTATATGTATTGAATGCCTCCATGTTGGTGATCACACCATCCTTTGCTGGTGCTGAACTGTAGCAGCACTTGCTGGAGGCAAACAGGACCAACGCCTCCCGAGCAGTGTCTTCAGTTATAGATGGGATACTGCCAGCAGTGAAAGAATGACATAGTATGTCATGAAGTATAATATTTTAAGAGGAAGTGAGACTTGCCTCCTTTAATTCTTAAACCACATAATAATGCCATAATGTTTTCAAATCCCCTTAGCTGTCATGTTGAAAGAAAGGGAATAGTTTGAGCCTTACTTCCAATGTGGTTGTTCAGGTCCAGGCTCAGGCTGAGGAACTGGGTAAGCAGGCATAGGAGGGGGCAGATATCCACCTACAGCAGATATTGAAAAAAGTTTTTGTGTTGTTTCATTGCTTTAAACTAGCAGCAATAATTCAAAATGCTTTTGTATATACAGTATACACTTACTGACTACTTAACAAGGGATAACTGTAAAATCAAACACAACAGCCCACCGCATTCATTTAACTTCATGTTTATTACTGAAGTTGCAGTTTGCAGTGGTGTTGAACTGGACTGCATTATATTGAGAGGTGTTTCTAATGTTGCGCTTACTTATGTAGCACAAACAAATTCATTCTGCAGCATCAAAGCAATCCCAAACATACAGCAAAAAAAAACTGTGGCAATTTCTCCAAGATGCTTAGAACAACCTACCTTGAAAAACTGCATATCTACCTGAGTACCATAACTCTACCTTTAGTACACTTATGCACAATATTGCATGTGTAACTAATAAAGTGGCCAGGGAGTGTGTCTGACTGTAATGTTTCATCACAGTCAAAAGGGAACAAAGGGGAAAACAAAGAAGCACATGCAGCATCCTGTACCTCCTCCGCCTGCCACTGTTCCTTCATAGCCAGGCATGCTGTCAAACATGCTGGCCGGAGGAGCGCTGGGCCCGTCAGCTGCGGGTGGGGCAAACATTGCTGAAACAAACCAGAAGAACCAGTTCAATCATTTCCAATAATGTCGGCTTTCAAATGTTATAAAGTACATTTTTGATTCTAGTAGAGTTATGCATCACATAAACATGTAAATCCTTGTTAGACTTCACTCAAGCCTTTTCAGAAATTCCAACTAAATTCTTTAGCTTCCAAGCTGTAACATGTTTCTGTGTGACAACACCATAAAACAAAGACGTGAGTACGCGACTTACCCGTGGTAGTTTCCATTCTGAGAGGTTATACAGCTACACTAAACACTCACACACATAGTTTGGCCCCTTCACAAACCCTGTAACTTCTGTTATATGGTCCCAAAACCCTCCAAACCGCAGAACGTGTAAGTCCTTCAGCTACTAGGGTGCTACCAACCTAAAATAAACCTGCAGGTCGAGAATGACGTCATGCCTAGGTGTGCACCGTACGGCACTGAATTGTGTAGCCTAATTATAACACTATTAAATGACTTTATATCCATGTCATAATTAATGGCTTTACATTCAGTACAAATGCATTATTACACGTCCACGGATCTTACCGGGCCCCCCCTGTGCTGCTGGGATATAACCGGGATTGGCTAGTCCGTAGTTTCTGCCTTGATTGCTGAAAGTAACGGGAAACAAAAGTTAAGCCAGTGAGGTGGAAAATACTGCGAGCTACGTTTAGTTTGCAATAAAACACTGAATAACAGGTCAGACTCACTTCATAATAGGCTGATGTTCCATCCCAACGCGCCGGAAAAAAACTAAACGACAAAATAAAACAGATCTAAATCTTCATACATGCACTAATCACACACATGCAGTGTATCCCTAAGTATCATGTGACAAAAAAAAAAAAAAACTGATCATTTACCTTTTATCACACCCCACCCCCGTTTCCTCCAACTGTCAGTCAGCTGACTCTTCCTCTATTCTGAAAGTTAATCAGGAACAAAACTTCACTTTTTGTGATCTTGATTTCGACATGTGCTTAATCAGTCTTCCGTATCATCATCCGTTCACTAAGTTTATACAAGTTCACTCTGCTACCCCCACAAAAAAGCCTCATCTGTTCAGGAAGTGCGCACCAGTCGTTTCATGAGCAAATATGAAGTAAACAAATATGAAAGGTGGGCGTAGAGATATGTGTTCCGGACATTATCATATAACATTTAGTTAATACCAATAAGTACAACGAGATTCATGTTGTTTCATTTAATACGTTTTGAGGAGAAAAGTGTAAATTGCAGTAGAGCGCAAGCGCCGTAAAACACATGTAAGTCTGAAAAACTACACTACCCATAAGCCCTTGCAATACTCACGGAAGTCCTTTTTCTTTCCTTCCGCCGTCGTTGAAGTCCCTTTTGGATTTACATCGGCTGGTGAGTCAATGCAATCTATGATAATCCACGCGATTTAGGGCACTATTTGAGCATCAATGTGTGTGTCGTCAATCTTATACATTAACTCTACATATGTTGGATAATATTGACCATTTTATCGTTTTATATAATCTTAAACTGTCGATCTGGAGCGAGGTGCTGCTGCTAAAGAGGTTCCCAGCGCTCTCCCCGTAAAATGGGGTTGTCGTATTCAGTAAACGCTGCCACACAAGCACTGTGAAATAACAGCTAGCAGTTAACAACATTGGGCATGTGATTTTTTTAAAATTTTGTTTAGGCCAAACTGTTGAACCGTTGATTAACTATAGCCCTGAAGCGTTTGCTTCTTCAAGTAGCATGGCTAGTTAGCAAGCTAGCTAAACACTGAGTGCACGGAGGTCGATAGCTAGTCAACACGTTTATCTTGAGGCTTACTACAGAAAAGTGGACGGACTCTTGGTTTATTGCTGTTTCTCACACACACCGAGATCTGAAGTTTATGAATGTGGCAATGAGTTATTGGCAACATTCTCCACACCTTGTTTAAACGTTTGTAGCTGCCAATAATTCCTGCGTTTGCTCATCTAGAAAACTACTAATGTAGTCATTGCTGTAAGGAGCACGTTGTGGTGTAAATGCTGCAACACTGAAGCTGATATAATGCACTACATTGGTTGTGATCCTAATTTTTCACTGTTTTCTGTCCTCAGTCACCATGGCAGCCCTCAGGCCCCTCACAAAACCCAAGATTGTCAAAAAGCGCACTAAGAAGTTCATACGCCATCAGTCTGACAGATATGTTAAGATTGCGGTAAGTCTTCACCCATATACAACATGCTCATCAGGGTTGGACCACTCCTTTTATTGTCTAGAAAGGACCTGCAAGCAATTAATCCCTGCACATCTTTTTTTCTATCATCTACAGAAAAACTGGCGTAAGCCCAGAGGTATTGACAACAGGGTCCGCAGGCGGTTCAAGGGTCAGATGTTGATGCCCAACATCGGTTATGGTAGCAACAAGAAGACCAAGTACATGCTGCCAACTGGCTTCAAGAAGTTCCTGGTACATAATGTCAAGGAACTCGAGGTTCTGATGATGAGTAACAAGTAAGTTGTACATGAACATACTTAAGAATAATGTAGGTTACACATCAGCCTATCGGTACCAGAGTTGCACATGGTTTCCTCTCCTCCAATATTCTTTCCAAAACTGTTTTCGCAGTCTTGTATCAACCAAGATTTGACAACATTAAGCGAACAGACTCACTGTTTTGTTCATACAAGAATGTCTTGGACATGTTCAACCTTTGTCTAATTGGGACATTTTTAATATAGTTGCTTGATATTGAGTTTTCAGTCTCTTGAGCATTATGAAAAAAATCCTTTTACTCCCAGTGTTTCTGTTGGGGTGGCAGCAGAAGTCTGTGTGACAAATCTTTAAAACCCAAGAAAATAAGACTACATGTTTAGACACCCCAAGGGCAAAGTGTGCGAGCTGACCACTGAATGACAGCAAGGTTTGAACTGGTACATTCTTTGATGTAAATATGTGACAAAGTCAACTTAAGATTTTATCAGAGACGAGTCACATAATTAATACCGCAGGCTGTGAGAAGTAAGCACACAGAAACATCCATAACAACAAGCCAAATGGCCATTTTCATTCAGACTGTTACTGTTCAGAATTTGGTATCTGCTGAAATAATCACAGCTGGAATGCTTACTGTGCTTCATTTGACAAATATTTGGACTTTTTAAAAAGGAATTAAAAGTGGAAGGTCAACCTAATTTTCTTAAGCAGAGTTCCCATGTCCAGGTCAAAGCATTAAAGAGGGAGTTTTGTAATGGCCAAGCGCTTGGATCAAAATGACTGACTGTCCCATAAACACATGGGATATATATTTTTTAAACTTATGCAGCATTACATTGGAGCTGTTGTCAAACTCTGCCTCATTTTACTAAGGGCTTCAGTGACACACAATCTGGTGCACAAATTTATTGGATTAATCTTCTGCTCTGGAAGAAATAGAATAGCCTGTCTTTTGTGCACTGTACACCACAGAAAACCATAAATGTAGTTTTACCCACACCACTTCGGTACTTGAAGGGTTGAAAGCTTAGAGTCTGGATTTGTTTTTTAAAACCAGGAAATTAAAACATAAATAGCAATGGAGCTGATGTTGAGCGAGCAGGTAGTAGCTACCTTGACCACAGTTCAAAGCATAGCTCTGTGTAATGCCACTGTCACATCATCATGGTAATTTCAGCAAAGAAGGTAAAAAATTGTGATCGTATATTGATCATTGATCCCATTTTAATAATCTTGGAAATAGTCCAGTTTGACTGACTAGCAAAATACTGACACTGTCTTCTATATCACAGAAACAATTTGTGAAATCACAAAGACAAACTTTCAAAGTGAAATGAATGTTGCTCTCTAGACTCCTCAGACAGATTTGCTCGTCTGTGTTTCAAGGGAGATGTTTGACTGTTTCACAATTTGACAAAATGGAAATGCTGGTTTTTTCAGTGAGGATATGTTTCATAACAAGTACAATCTATTCAGCCCAAGTTAAAGAAAAGCCACGGCTAAGCTGAAATTTAGCTCACTAAGCTCTTTTATGAACGTGATCTATGAATTACTCTGACCCCAGATTTGGTGACATTGATTTTGCTTGAGACAAGTACATCTTATTTTCAAAAATGATAACTGTTGAATCAATAGTTCAGAGAGCATGTTAAGTGTTGGTGATTATCTGTTTTTCTCCCTTTTTTGGGAGCTATTGATCCTTTAGGAAAGTTCAACAGATTGTTAGTGGTAAAAACAGCATTATTTCAATTGTGACATTAGTTACCCTAAAAGCATAAAGCCAAAAACACATGGATCAGCTCTGGAACATTTCCCATCTTTCTGTAGTTTCAGTTGCATTTAGTGGCCACTGTAATTCATCATTATCATTATTTACCAATGCTTTCATTACTTGGGTTAGGTTGAGTGACAGTCGTGTCAGTCTTGACTTTAGTGATGCTGTCATGACCTTTGGCTAAACGTGTTTTAGAAACACTGAACATTTAAGTGGCTGTGTTTATCCTTTAAAACTGCAATTATGGCATGATTTCTTCATTTATTTTAATATGTAAATGTAGCACAAAAACATTCCTGAATTGTTTCTGCAACACGGGAGGGATTTGCCACTGTTACAAGAACTGATAAAATATTGGGCAACTTAAGACCAAACCTGTTTTTTCAAGGTGACTTTTTGTTAAATCATTCAAAGCCACACAGTCATTTAATATAGCTTTATTTGTATTAGAAGTGATTTTATTTTTGGTTCTGGTATTCTTGTCCTGTATTTTTAATTGACATACTATTGTTTTAACAATGTGGACCCGACCGCCTCAGCACAATTACAGCCTTAACTGTCACTTTGACAGTGTGACTTTTAATGTCTTGTCAGGACCTAATAGCCCCTTGTCTTCACCTCCTGTAGGACTCACTGTGCTGAGATCGCCCACAACGTCTCCTCCAAGAACAGGAAGCTGATCGTGGAGAGGGCAGCTCAGCTGGCCATCAAGATCACCAACCCCAATGCCAGGCTCAGGAGCGAGGAGAATGAATAAACTGGTTAATCACAATAAACGCTTAAAAATTGAAACTGGCCTGATGATTGTTTTTGATGGCAGGGTTGTTGCACAGGTCTGGAAAATGTATGAAACTTGACTAAATTCCCAAGTATGAAAATTACATTTCATAATTGATAATTTAATGGATGAGGTTCATCTCCACATTAAAGCAATGTTCTATTGCCCCAAGTTACTGTTAAGTAATAGTGGTGTTCCAGTTCAGTTTTTTACAACAACAAAACAAGTTTTTTCTGATATAAACTGGTGTCATTGGTTGGCTGAAAACAAATTTCAAAAAGCAAAATGTCCTATCAACAGGCGTTGGAGTCACCAGGGAGTTATAAATAGGTATTTCATTCGTGGTATGATACTTAACAGATGAGCTATTTTCGTATGTTACACAGGCGTCAAAATGGTAAGGAAATGTTCACACGAGTTTGCTGGCTACAGAGCTGGTCGTATTCCCCCTGGGGTAGACGGGGTTATTCCTCACCTCCTTCCAGATGACAGGATGCTGGAACAGAACAAAAGGGGCAAGACGCCCGAAGAACAGTGTTGACCCATATTATAAATGGAAGAGCCTTCATAACTTTGTGTAAACAGTTTTGCCTCCAAGATGTGATCCAGGGGAGCTTATGAAAGAGTACATGCTTTTACAGTTTGTAAAGCTTTTTACAGTCAAAGAACGTTCTGGACTCAATTCAGTTTTATTTTTTTATTTAACTTAAACTGAATTTACTCCAAGTCTCTCAGAAAAATAAAAAGGATTGAAAAACAAGTTAAAAATTGAAATATCTTGATACAGTATAAATATTCAAATGTGCTTCATTTAAAGAACAAATAGTATTAGAGTTTAATGGAAAGTTTAGCCAGGAGCATATCCTGCTAGTGAAGCAGTTTTAAAGGGATACTCCGGATATTTGGTATTTCTCTTCCATTATGTTGCAACGAACAGAAAGTGAATGGTCAAAACTAATGAAGTTGAAGTGGATAAATACAGTATGCTGACCTCCAGCCCATAGTATGAATCAAGCGCCAAAAACTCTGGAACCTACATTCCCCACAATGCAGCTTCATGACATCCCTGACTAGTAGATGTCAGTGTGCTTCAAGCTCAAGGGGCCAGTTTCAGCACAGGTTCAACATGCAAACTGTGAATTACTACATTATATAATTTCTTCTGGCTTTAATTTTGGCACATTTAATTAATCAAAAAAAAAAAAACCACTAGCCTAAGTAGGTCCACACAGCCCAGGCAGCCATAGGTGTGTGTGTCCTCCAGAAACAGCTCCAGGCTTACAAGTCACTATAACGACAAGTCACTAATGATACCAGCATTTCATGACATACCTCAACAGAAAACACTTTCAGCCCTGTGATTCTCAGATCGTCTGTTCAGTTTAGGCAATTTAATTTATTCTGGTTATTAAGGTTATTTTTCTCAGCTTCTCCTAGAATACCCACAGTTAAGAAAACACTGAAATGTGCCAAATAACATTTTAAGAGATTGACATGAGACAAAACTACTACAAATTTATTAGACACTGAAACATTGAAGAAATGGGTGTTGAACCATATTTCCCTGCGTCTCCATGGGACTATACCTCAGGCTTGACTCTCCTCTTGTTTCTCCTTCCTCCCCTGGGTTCCACTACTAACCCACTGGATCACCTGGATCGTAAGAGTCTACATACACTACATGTATAAGGTTAAAATGGAGTAAGCCAAGAATGGATTCGTACTGGGAGTCCTTGGCAACGGTGAAGACGCCAGCTCACAGTCTCCTCAGGTTTTAGACTCATGGCAAGGAGTCAGTTTGGCACCTTGTATGAGCATGCTCCAACAAATCCATGTCTAATTACTTAATCAATCGCTTAATCTAATTGCTTAATCAATAAATTAAATAGAATATTATCAAAAGTGATTGCTTTGAAATGGCCAGCCCTGAATATACATTGTGTTGTGATGTTCAGAGCCGGATCCCTGCAGAGAAAGTTTCCATTGCATTCTGGCAGGCACGCTGTGCCCCACAGCCCTGAGCCCTCCGCCATCTGTTCCTGGAAAACTGACATTGCCAGAGATGCTAAAACATAACATTTATTTAGCCAGTCAGCTTGTGGGCTGTTTGGATGTGGAAGTTACCAATGGTGGTTGGAAAAAAAAGAGGCACAGTGTTGGACCTGAGTCTTTCCTCTTTTTTAAAACCTGCACCTGTTTCTGGAGAGGGCTCGGAAGACTCACCTGAGAGGACTGGACGTTCTCCAGAGAGGGAGGAGAACATGAGAACAGCAGGACAGGCAGAGACTGCAATGTCTGAGTGACGGTGAGAGTGTCAGGCAGAGGACAGAATCCATTTTTACCTTGTCACTGGTCAGAAAATGAACATGTCGGCGAGGGTAGTGTTTGGAAAGGGGCGCCTCACTCCCCAGCAGCTCTCCTTCGCCTTCCCTCAGACAGATTCTCTGAGGAAAGGTGGCCGGTCCTCAGGGGGAAAGAGGAGGATGTTCTCTTTTTCTCTCCGATGTCGCCTGGGCATCATCAGAGGGAGAACCAAAGGTAAAACCCACTGGAAATGTCATGTTTTGGTAAATGGAAATACATTCATGCCTTTAATATTGTAAAGCCAGATATGTAAAATGTGAAATATGTGATGTAATTTATGTAAATTTAGAAAACAAGAGGGCAACACTTTACTTTACTCCCCTTATTAAGCATTCATAAGCAGTATATAAACATGTTTAAAATGTTTATAACACACTTCAATGTAGTTACAAGCAAATATAAGTGTTTATTAATGCATTTGTCAGCAGTACCTCCTCCTGTGGACCCCCATAAGTGGAGGCTGCTGTATAGACATCTCATGAATGGCAATACAGTAAAAACACAGTTATAATAATATGAAATTTGTGTTCATATACGAAGTTTTTAATTGTTGACGAATACTGTAAAATGTAACACCTGTGTACAACTGCATTATACTATGTTATGAGCAGTTTATTAAATGTTTGTATACTTCTTATAAATGCTAAAAAGGGGGAATATTAAAGTGTTACAAAGGATAATTTTGTTGCCGATACAAAATTACATGACTTTGTCAAGTTTGTCTGTAAATGAATCACCAAATGACATTCATCTTCTGCAGTCAATTTAAAAGGAGAGTAAAAAAGAGTGCAGTTTGCAGCAGGCTTGTTAAACAGAGCGTTTCCTTGGACTTTTGAACGTGCTTAAAGGTAAATACTAAAACATGAGTATGTCTGACACATTCTTATCCACGGGCTCTTGTTCATGTCGCACACTGATCTGTGCTGGGTGTCAAGTGAATTAGTAATGTTTTCTTTTCAGGTTTTCACATGCAACTGGAGCCGATCACCATAAGATGGCAGTGTGGTCAGTTTGATCGATGAGGAGGTCGCATTTCAGAACACCCACTCTGTCTATGTGGTGAAAAACAGGATGTATTCAAGAAGATTTTTTTAAATGATGTAGATGAATAATTTACAAAAGCACCACCAAATACTGAAAAAAGCCACACACCTATCTTTTCTTGAGTCCTACACCTTTATAACCTTTTCAAATTCTGCTGCTCTTCATTTCCTTCTTCCTCCCTAATCTAATCATTACATTATCCCTTCTTCTGCATCAATAATGTTGATTTCTAGTCTAGAGGAAGTGCAGGAGAGTCAATTTTTATTATAACCCAACGTTTGCCACCCTGTTCCCAGAGGTTTTTATCAGTCCAGCACACTGCTCCGTCTCCTGATTCTCTTTATTCTGCTGGAAATTAATTAGTCTCGCTCTGAAAGACTACGCTTGCTCACATTGTAAATGGGGTATTAAGGACAAAATTCTCAGAGGAAATTATCTACACTGAAGAGTATTGTGTCCACTGGTACAGCTGACTAATTAGGTTTCATGCAACACCGGGCTGAAAAATGGAAATGTTTGTTTGTAATCACTTTACACACCTGTAAAATTGGCTGTTGTAAAATAGAGAGCGGTTTCACGTTGAGAATTTTGTGTATTTTAGTGTGCCGTGTGCTATTGCCCTTGTTTTGCTTTTGTTTTTTTTGTTTGTTTTTTAAGTTATTTTTTTTAATCTACTGCTTCCAAAGTCTCAGTGATGACAACTAGGATTCGCAGTGACCAATACAAACAATGCAGACAGGGATCAGACGGGTTGCCAGTGAGGTAGGAGGAAGGCATTTTGATGTTGGTGGTATTGGCTGCAGTGGGGGTCAGGAAGTGGCAGGCGCCGAGGCTTGTGTGCTTGACAAATGGTCGGACAGGTGTGGCGACAGGTCAGCCAGCAGACACGTTAGTCCCTCTGTGCATGCATTTCATTTTCACACAAGCGCCCAGATTTTAAGTGTCCCCTTTTTTTTTTCTTCTAGTTGCAGATCATTCATTTATTTTCACATGTTCACGATCTGAACTTGTCCTGTGCAACTGCAACTGCACAATATTTTGAATGAATTGCAGCTGTTAGACATGTTCTCATATAGGCAGCTGCACAGAAATTTTCTTTTGCTGTGTGTGTGTGTGTGTGTGTGTGTGTGTGTGTGTGTGTGCCCATGTGAAAGAGAGGAAAACGTGACACTGTGCAAGGCTCAGTCTGACAATGAATGTGCAGGTGGTGTTAATTGTGCCTAGAGTTGAATATGTGGGGAGTGTGCAGTTTTGTCATGTCTAATCTCACTGTGTGTGTGTGTAGGTGGGTGGGTGGGTTTGAGGATGTGTTTGACTAGGTGGGAAATGGATAAAGTGTGTGAGTGTGTGAGTGTGTGTTTGTGTGTGTGAGAGAGAGAGAGAGCTGGGGGAGGGAGTGACTATCGTGTGTGCCTGCCTCACTGAACCCCTCTGGTGGAGGGAGAGAGAGAGAGAGAGAGAGAGAGTGAGCGAGCGAGCAAACACACTCACTCTAGCTCTGTATGAGAGAGAGAAATGTTATGTGTGAGCTCATGTGAGTGTATGAACAAGGGATGATAAATCCTCTGGAAAAAGGACGAACGATTAGTAAGAGTAGCTGAAAAGCAGAACCACAGCAAGATGACAAGGAAAGGACGTGGACCATTTCTCTCCCTGCTTTGGATTTTATAGAAAGACAGAGTTTAGCAGATGCATATTTTTGAGGATTAAGGAGAATAATTTAACGCTGACATCTTTTTGTCACCAAGTTTAAATAGAGGAGGAAACTAGAGATCATCTGAGGATCAGAATTTGCCCTCTCGAGCTCCAGACTTCACTGGGTTTTAAAAACAGGGACACGGGTTAAGCAAATGTTTGAATGGAGAGAAAAGGAATGACGAAACGAAGATGGTGTTTCTGTTTTATCTGAGCGGCTGAGACTCTGTCTCTCGGGTCGCCTGCTCTTACCCTCAGGGGGAACCTCAGTTCTCTGCCCGCAACTAAAGATCAGCAGGGTGACTTCCTGAGGGTGGCTGCGCTGACTAAACTACAGCCATGCTGTGTGGTCTGAGGAGAGACGCCAAGAACAGCATTGGTAAGAGCACCACACTGATTGTGAGGGGGGGGGTCTGCTTGTGTGTTGTAGTAGAGGTTTTAGGGCAGGAGGGGGGTGAGTGAGCCCTTGGATTATTTACTAACATGTAAAGAGCTGCTTATGTCTTAAATGTATTCATCTGAGGGGCAGCTTCAACAAGTTTATAACCCATTTAATCTAAATGCAAATATGTTGATTCATTCTTATTCAGTATATTTTGTAGAGTAGAGCATTTTTGTGTGCAGTGCATTACACTGTGGAGTTATTACAGTGCATGCTTTATGGCAGTGATAGACTGCAAGAGATTTAAATGTCATCGGACTCGACCACCAGCTCTTCATACCATCCTGCCATGTGTATTTGGGGCAGATATAGCAACGTAAACTGGGTCTGGCAGGGCCCAGTTTATAAATAAAGTTTTACTTCTTAAAATAGCATTATGATTTCATTGTCATTGTCAGTGCTGCCCCCATATTTAACCTACATCCTGATTGGATATGGGAGGGATGGCGTACAGTGCCCTGAATTACATCAGGAGTTAATTAACTCAACACATATTTATATGCAGAATTTTATTTTAGTCAGTGCGATGCTCCAAGCTCCTTTAGATTCAGTTTCTATGGTAAATCATATCCTTGAGACAATAACTAACTTCTTACTCTATAGACATCAGAGATGAGATAACCCTTTTTTTTTAATCAGTAGTTGGTTCATTGTTGGAGCTGTTTAATTAATCAGCTCCATCCTGATCCTAATTCTGGCCGTTAGGGTGAGTGATGGTTATTGTAAGCTTGTGGAGGATGGCTGGGGGATGGTTTGACGGTACAGTAGCGTTCAGTCACGTGCAGTGCAGTTGGGTCTGTGTAACCCAGAGCTAATGTTGCCTTTTGACTGCAATGACAGCTGCTGGACTGTCAGGGGCCCGCAGGAGCCGGCGTGGTTACGAGGCTTTTGCCAAGCCTAATGTGTTTGTGATGTGTCACTCACTTTGTGTATGTGTGTTTGTGCCTCACAGCAACTGGACAGGATGTTTGTGCCGGGATGTGTGTAAATTAGTGTGAAATACCATATTATGCATATGCACTGTATGTTCTATACATCACTAAGTCCATGAGAGATATTTCTGTAGCTCAGGTCTGACTCATGCAGCCGTGTTCTCAAGAAGGATGAATCTTCTTCTTTGACTCCTCGTATCCTGGGCTTGCCCAAAGGTTTCAGGTCAGAGACGTTTTGACAAAGGATCCATGCCTCTCAGCTGTTTGAAGGCTTCATCTTCAGTTTGGCACATGTGGAGACTTGATGTGGCCAGAGAGAAGGCAGTAGGTTGGATGCCCTCCCAGCTCCTGCCTCCCCCAGTTACGTCTCTACAAATCAGCACAGTTAAAACAGAAAGACATGTCAGAGTAACTGAAATGTCACCTTTCCTGTCAAGATGTTACCTTTTAAATGACAGACCTCCCATAGGTCTATAGGTATAGAGCAATACGATTACTATCACTTTTAGCAATTCGTGTTTGCAATGTTTCCATGGATGTACAAACAACTGTTGTATTGGATTTCTTTGACATGGAAGAAAACGTAAAAATGCAATGATTCTCTGGGAGGAACAGGAGTTAATGATATCCTTGGAAAGAGTAAGTAACACTGAGTCTAATAATATGTGTATCATCTCTGTGTGTTCAAATTTGACAGAGTTATGACTCTGAGAAGGAGTAGGATTTTTGATGCAAACTGCAGTAATTGGGCGCTAAGGGTTTTGAAGTACCTCAGTCGCCTCTAGGAGCTGTGTGTCACAGCCACTGCTGCTGCCTGTAAGCACTGCCTGTGTTGAACAGACCAAATCAATGGGCCAACCACAAGTTTGAAAACCTCTGGTTTATAAGTTATACAGTTTTTGACTAAGGGGTGTTAGAAAAATAAGATTTTAATCAGTGTCTGTACTGTGCCGTATTGACCTCACTCATTGGAGATTTTAGTTTGTGATGACTTAAGTTTGATGCCTGTAGTGCTATAGGCACAAACGTGCCCCCTCCACTCTGAAAAAGAGGACTTGGCACAGCTCTTCTTTAAGTTTATAATATGATGTTCAATCACTGTGCTGGACGGCTGAAAAGGTAATCCACAGTGGACAGGATTAGAGAAGTGCCAAGTCAGTTTCCTCATCGCCGTGACTGCTGACATGCTTGTATGGCTGCATTCAGGTTCAGATGGCCGGGCAGTGGCTCTGCTAATCTGAGGCCAGCCCAGTGCTGTGTCAGAAATGGGTCCCAGAGTGGGTAAAAAAAATAAAAAATTTAAAAACACATTTGCCCTGCAGTGCAGATTGAGCATTTCCCAGTTTTCTGTAGCAGCTGCTGTAAATGACATGAAAATTATGATTTTCTCTCCGTGCCCGAACAGTCCATTAACCGCATGCTGTTCCTTCAGGAAAATTCCCATGCTTTAGTGGTTGCATACATCAGGCTCGCCGCAAATGTATTCTTGTGTTAAATTAATGGTTTTCAAGGGTCTGTGCTGCAGACAGAGAGGAGCTATTTTAAACCCCTGACCCTTTTATAGGATTGTCGTGGAAACAAAGTGGAGTGACCTTCTAGGTTCCTGAGTCCAGGCTGATCACTTTGTTTCAGCTAATGCCTGATGGATGGATGTGACTGTTGGCGTAGTGATGTGTCCCTCCCAGAGCCCCCACGTTACCCAGGGTGCAGTTCAAGGCATTAAAGTGTGGGCAGCTGTCACGATATGCGATGGATGGCCGCGTTCATTTAGCCTTCTGCTGCAGAGTTTGCCTACATGTAACTACAGTGTTTCATACCTCCCTGCTGTCTCCTCAGATGAAGGACCATACTCAAAGGGGAGCAAGGAGTCCGGGGGAGCTGACCAATCACATTCATCCAGGAGGCGCAGCCTTTCAGGTACAATACAGTCAAACCTGACTTTACATCATTTAGTTTTCTGTCTGTTGTCTGATTCATGCTACTGCACCTAATTCACCTGTGTCCTCAAAAAGAAGAAGAGGGAGTCATGTCGTATTTGACTGAGATTTTTGTCCGTGTGCATGTAGAGTCACGTGTCTGCTGTATTTTGCTGGATGTTGCACTGTTTTGAATGCTTAGATAAGGTGAAAAAAAAACGCTTGTGTGGCATACCTGTCATTGGTAGTAAACCACCCTTGGTAGACTTCACTTAGCGGGATTTAACAGCGCAGCACAATGGGGACCACAAGACAGAATGAGTCCTCTGATGACACTATATAACCACATATCCATCAGAGTTAATGTCAAACAAATTTTCATTCACTTAAGAATACAACTAAATTTCAATTTATGGCCTGATGAGTCTACTGTAATTTTCAATTAGTGTGTTTTTTGTAATAATGCATTGCCTTCCTTTCCATTACCAGATAATGGTTTAAATAAAACACCACACTAAGACTCATCCTCCTCCTCGTTCTTCTGAAGCCGTCACAAAGATTCACTCAGACCGAGAGATTTGAAGGAACAAGGAAAAGACACGAAAGTGAGAAAATAAAGTATGTGGTTGCGTGTCAGAGAGAATTTCAGTGAGAGATTCAGGAAAGAAAAATGAAGAAGGGTCTTTCGTTGCCTCTCAGACAGGGTGATTCTGTCAAGCAGTCGCTAATGCTGACTGTGGATCTGTGTCTTTCTCTGCATCTGTCAGCAGAAGAGTACCGAGGAGTGACCACAGTGGACCTGATGAAAAGGGAAGGCAGCAGCCTTGGCCTCACCATCTCCGGAGGGTCTGACAAGGACGGCAAGCCCAGAGTGTCAAACCTACGGCCAGGTGGGCTAGCTGCCAGGTGAGATCTCTGCTCTGTGATGCGGTTAAAACTTGGCAACCACACCGAGCTGTCCGGACATGTTAATCTGCCCCCACAAATGTGCACGTGTTGCAAAGTTACACCGGCTCACCTTAACGGCAGGACTGTAGGCGTTGTGTTATATCAGCTTGATTCCATCCCACAGACTAATACCCTTACAGGGCTTGTGTTAAATTAAAATCCCCAAGAAACCATAGAGGATTTGTCCATAAATTGAATTTTAGATGTTTTTTGTCACTTCATGCTTAATTCACTGCATGGTGGTAATTATTCAATATAACTCATTTGTGAGGTTGTTTTTTTTTTTATGTTCAAACATGGCTTAATTACAACTCAATTAAACTGATTTTCCCCAAAGTTAACGGCATTAAAATTTTCCTCAACACCAACCTCGTGAAAAAATGCAGCAGAAGACTCACGTTTCATGATGATTAAGCAGCGTGTGACTGAAGACTAACACACACATACACACACACACACACACACACACACACACAGTTTTGTAAGAATGACACAGCCCCTCTGAAAATGTCTTGTCCCAATATGCCATCACTTGTCAAGTCCAAGGAGGTTTAAAGACAGACATTCTGCTAATTCTTCCAAGCAGCTTGTCTTCCCACAGCTGACTTCATGCTTGTGTGGAAGTGCTAGCTAATTTACTGGGTGGAGAGACACACAGGCAGACAGGAGAGATGGGCAGAGACACTGTGATGAGACTGGACCAGATGACAGGCCGGTCAGCTCTGCTGGTTAAGACGTCTGTCTGTCTGTCTGTCTGTCTGTCTGTCTGCTGTCAGTGCTGAATGGCAGTAGCCCAAAGGTGAGAGGGGCGATCAGGGCAAAACATCTATTTAATTAATTAGTTATCCAATGAGCAGCGTGTTGACTCAGAATGTCATATGTGAGGCACCGTGTCCAGTCATCTCTGTCAGTGTCTGAGGAGGAGAGGCTTTCAACCATCCCCCTCCGACATACACTCGCACTGATCTACACAGCTGCCTCTGTATGTTAGTCTGCATACAGCAAAGGGAGTTATAATTACACTACCACAACGTCTGAACACAAATGAATAAAAACCAGTCATGAAAACCTTTGTAAATATCCAATGCACGCTTCTATTACTGCATCAGTTCTGCCTCTTTTACACCACACGATCATGCAGTAAAAAATCAGCTGTAACATTTATTCACGTTAGATGGTCGCATCTCATTTTGATCATGATCAGATCAACTTGTTTGGGGGGCTTCAGGCCAAAATATGCTGTTGGGCCCCTGTTGTTGGGGCCTAACTGTAACAAACAGTTGGCTCACAGAGTTTAAAAGGCCTATGTAGCTTCTGTTACATGGACAACGTTAGCATTAGGGCTGCACAATATGCAAAAAAAATAATCATATTGCGATTATCTTGGCAGATATTGCGATTGTGATATGCCATTTCAGTTGAAATGGTCTTTTTCATTTCACTTTCACTGAAATCTTTTTTAAATGATGATAATGTGATTTTTGTTGGGTCTCATACCAAACAAACATGTTCCTTTAAGTCCGGAGAATATGATTTGTATATCGGGACGTCTCTTTATCAAAAACACTGCAGCTCCTGCGACTCCTTGCAGCTCATATGATTTGGATATTGCACTTGGACATATTGCAATTTCCATTATATTTCGATTAATTGTGCAACCCCTAGTTAGCATTAACAGCTGTTTACTTACCACTCTTGCCAAGAGCTTCAGTCATCGTTACACTTACAAGACAAGAGGTTATAATACACAGTGTGAGAGGCGCTACTTCCTCAGGGCAGACTGGACACTGCAGTGAGGAGACGGACTGACCACGTCAGAGCTAGCTGGTTAGCATGTGATAGAAAAATAAAGGTCAATGGAGACAGCTCTTGGCGCAGAAAAGAATGAAGTTTGATGCTGCACTCGCTATTAATGCTAGCGATAGCAAAACTTACAAAGAGCTACTTCAAAACGATGCGAGCGAAAGTCGTGGCTCCTAAACCCAAAACATTGAGCCAAGAATTGATAAACTGAGGCAGAACACTGAAGTCATGTCTGTATAGGACGACTGGCAGTCTCTATGCTGCACGATGACTGGCTCATTCACAGCTCTGTGGGAAGTCACATCCAATTAAAATCATGCAAGTGTGCGATCTGACACTTATCACTGTTACTCAGATAGCCATGCTCATGCTTCCTCCAACACCCCAACCTCCTCCTTATGTGGTATTTTGTATTGTTGATTTAACTAAGATTCATGTTCATGTAGGTGTTTATTAATATTCAGGCCGATTAGCTCTCTCAGCACAATCCTCCTTGCTGCTCAGATTCATTGAGAGCCCCCTCAAACTACAGAGCCTTTTCTGATAAATTCAACTGTATAACTGGTTGTTATAAATGGTCAATTGCTTCACCTGTGTTCCTAACTGAACAGCTAAAAGCTGTTGATAATTATCAGTGGGTTCATCATTACAAGCCACATCTGTCAGATTACAGATGTTTGCAGTTTTAAGGTGTTTAAACCAGCCCCCACAGTAAGAAATGACCACAAACTCAGGTAACAATTCAGAAATGAGCTGATAGTTGATATTGCACTTTAATAACGTAAATTTGCAACATTACTAACAGCATTGCATTTCCAAAAAAAACAGTTGACACGCAGTGAATCTGTGAGAGTGTCCGTCACTTTCCACAGGAGCGACCAGCTGAATGTAGGAGACTACATCAAGTCAGTGAATGGCATCAACCTGTCAAAGCTTCGCCATGATGAGATTATCAGCCTGCTGAAGAACATCGGGGAGCGGGTGGTGCTGGAGGTGGAGTACGAGCTGCCTCCATTCGGTAGGTGAAGTGTGCGAGATGAATACACGGCCTGAAAGTCTCTGCAGATTGAGAAAGCCCTGTGAAGAAAATGTGCAGATATTTAGACAAATTTTCGCTGCTTCCGAAACAAATGCTTTGTATTTCCAAATACAGGAAAACAAGAAATTGGTTTGTAATCAACAAGATTATTAGCTGAGGCTCCAGACTGTAAACAAAACGCACTGTGGCTTCAGACCTGGACATCCATATGATGCAAGTCATGTTGAAGCCACTGCATCTCAAAAAGACTCTAAAGTCTGACAGCTCATCTCATCTCAGATTTACACTCAACAACACTGTGACTTTTCTACATGTTTGCATTTTTCTCTGTGTGTTAATGTGTTTTTCAGCTGCTTTAATATCCTCCCACACCAAAAAGTCAAAAAGGCAATTTATTTATAGAGCACGTTTAAAAACAACAAATGTTGACCAAAGTGCATTAAACATGAAAATTACAGTTCATTAGAAACACAGACATACTTTTTAACATCATTAAGTAAATCAATAAAAGTGTAAGAATCAATGATTTTTGATTAATAAAAAATAAATACAAAAATTGCACAGAGAACAAAGAAATAATGAAAACAAGCTGTGAGCAGTCATGGCTTCATGGTGACGGTTATATTAAGGTGTAAGAATTACTCCTGTCATTCCCAGATCAAAACACACAATGTCTTTATTTCTACATGTTTAAATTTGGTTGAGAAATTTTTTTAGACATTGTTTTCATTTCAGTTGTGTTAAAACCACAGTTAAACTAGACATCTTTAAAATCGTAAACTATATATAAATCTTAAATGGTTAACATGGGTTAAATACGGAGAATAAATTTCTCCACTGAGGTTAATTACACATTTCACAATGTTGTGTTCACTCTCATGATTCAACGCTTACAAGACACAGATAACCTTTTACATTTCTAATACTTCATATATATAATATATAACAATTTGCCATTTTCTCCTTACTCTTAGTCCAGACCCCCTCAGGAGTCATAACCAAAACCATAGAGGTGTGTTTACACAAGGAGGGAAACAGCTTTGGGTTTGTCATGAGAGGTAGGTGGATGGGGTGGATGGGGATATTTCTTTCTAAACCATTCTGTAAAAAAATTAGTTCTAGCTCTTTGCACTTTTTTATCTCTGTGGTTTGTTTTTTAGGCGGCTTCCATGAAGACTGGCGCAGGTCTCGTCCTCTGGTGGTTACTTACGTCAGACCCGGGGGTCCTGCTGACAGGTGAGGACATGGACAGATGACTCAGTGTTTGCATATATACAGTACGGTCCAAAGGTCTGAGACCACTTTCCCATTTAAGTCAATGGCTTGTATACATTTTATGATTTGATCATGCACGAACGAGCCTATTCAGATTATTGTAAGTGTGCATGCATGCGTGAGTATTTTGGATGGCTAGACTAATGGCTATGTGTTTTACTAATTGCCTTATCTTAGTCCGCAATGAAAATATAGATAAATATAATATATAAAGAATAATGCATCAAAAGGATTTCAAATCTGCAATATTTGTATGTGCACACTATTATGTCTTTTGCATTAGTGTATGTTGAGGGCCGTGCATGAAACTGTGGCTTCGACACATATAGAGTATGTTATCTTCAAAGCTGAAAGGGCACTGCTCATCCTGAGGCTAATGCAGCACTGCACTCTTCCCCATGAAAACTGCGAGTACCAAAACACTGGAGCAAACATAATTCACCATCAAAGACTTTTACGGCCGTTTATCTCGTTTATCCTTCATCTCACCTGGGAGGGAACACTCATGTGGAACTGTTTAATGATTTACTGTGACTGGTGCTTAGACGCTTGTATGAGCATCTTGTTCTGGTCGCCTATGTTTCATTTTTTTTTCCCTTCCTCCTTCTGTGTGTCTCCAGAGAGGGCACTTTGAAGGCCGGAGACCGAGTATTGAGCATAGACGGGATGCCTTTAAACAGAGAGAAGCACGCTGACGCTTTGACCATGCTGATGCAGAGCGGCCAGGAAGCTCTGTTCCTGATTGAGTATGACGTCTCTGTCATGGGTGAGCACACACACACAGGGAATATGTGGAGGCACGGTAGGGCAGCGTTGCTCTGAGGGTAAATAATGTGGCCGTTTGGCTGGATGTGAATGAGTGTCGGTGCTAGAGATGCCACCAGGGGAGTCACTCGGGCCCGAGAGCACACTTCAACAGGGAAAGGGTAGATGATATTCAGTGTTTTGTCATAACGTGTGGCTCTCTCTCCTCTCCTAAATCAAAGCAAGTTTAATTTCAGTTGTTTTTTTGTATGCCAGAGTCCTTGTAGTACTTGACTTTATCTTTCAGGCAGAGTACGTCAGGCAGGACAACTTTCAGGAACAGTCAACGTTAAGGATTTTTTTTTAACATAACCTCAATAAAACAAGGTTGGACATGAGCAACAGACATTTTATATTATTGTATTGCACTCCTTTAAAGTTGGGGGATTCAACAAGATACAGATTCATAAAACAATGATCATAATCTAAGCAGCACAGGCCGAGATATCCTTTTTTTTAGTTTCTAACATGAAACATGAAAAGACATTATACAACTGTTTTCACAGCCTTTAGTAGTCATTAGAGGTCTTCACTCAATCCAAACAGGTCTGTGGAAAATCTCCCCAAACCTTTTTGTTGTACGTAAATTCGTTTTCAAAAAAGAAAGACCTGATCCAAGGGAGACCCGGTCACAGCCAGACCTGACCCGAATAGACCCTTACAGAGAGAGAACACCCACAAAGGCAATTAATTAACAAGCAGCTGCAGTGGAAAGGAGAAGCTATTTTGATAATCATAATTATAGCCTAAGAAAGAATGTGCAGTCATACAAACTAAAACAATTTGTTTCAAAGACAAATTTATTTCAATGATTGAAAGTCCAATCTCCACTTCCTGCATCAACAATAAAGCATTCTGAAGCCAACTGGGTGATAGATAGAGAAAAGACAACGCTCTAAACTTTTTAATAACTGTGATCAAATAAAAAAAAAACAATGCAGAGCCAATCTGACTGTGGAAATACAGAGTGAATCAAATCACAATATCCTCAACCTTTGGTCCAAAAGGAGTAAAATATGCCACTAAACGCAGGAGCTCACTAAATGATTATTACCTCCATTTGGTCATAGTGAGTAATTCCCAGGATTGCACACTGGTCTGTGCGAAGTAGGGCAGGTCACCGAGAACAGTTGACACACATTATCTCTCTGTATGTGGGAATTTAGGATTCAGACCTCCTGCCTTCAGCCTGAACCAGTCAGAGGGTTCACAGTTATAAGAAAAATGTACTTTAGAGCTGAAATCTGGAGAAATAATAGTACACTGAAATAAATAGGTGTGGTGTGACTTTCCCCTACATGTCCTCACTGTCCCTTCCTCTGTGTCCACGTCCTCCTCTGACCAAACCAACACATTTTGCATCTTCTTTTCTGTATGAGCATCGTGTTGTCTGTCCTTCTGTCTGGTCCGTACTGAGTAACTGTGACACCTGCAGGACGTAAAAACAATTTGTTTAAATGTCTCTGAGACATGACAGCCTAGATGTTGCACATGGAAACTACATTTTACAGCATGTGATAAGTTGCACTAAACACTGAGGATGAACATGTTACTGACTGAATCTGAAGGCTCACTTGTTAGAGGGGTGGATTATGAGTAAAACAGGCTCCTGGGCACTGACGTTAATGGCCCCCCAACCCTCCTACGTAGGAGCAAGACACCCAGACTGAAAGAAGAACAAACACTCAGATGTTTGTAGTTATTTTGTGTTTCTTTCTGTTGTTGCTGTTTTTTTTTTTAATCCATATTTAGTAGTTTTGCATTTACTTTTGGCTGCTTTGCATCTTGTTCTGGTTGTCTTGCAGCTCTTAGTAGTTGATTTACACCTCTCCGAATGTGAGAATTTACACAATGAGCACGTTGAAAAATATGCTTGAGTGATACAAATCATTTGAAAACCAGTGTAGTCCACCTCGGTCATCGAGGCAAAGTCAGCACATCACTGGATCAAGCAACAACAAATGCATATAGTGAGAGAATTAACTGTGGATTTGAGAATTGTATTGAATTACTTTCATTTGAAAATTGTGCCACAGCAAGAGAGAAAAACTGTAACAATGTAAATCTGAACACAGTGTGCTCACCTGTGTTGTGGGTTTTTTTTCCATTGTCGGTTAAGATTGTAACAATTGTAAAGATTATATTGTGTTCCTGACTATAGATGCATCCAGTGAACTTGTTGGCCTCTATCATCTCTGTGTGTATTATCTGTTTCAGAGGCAGTGCAGCAAGCCTCGGGCCCTCTGCTGGTGGAGATAGTGAAGGGTCCCTCTGCCAGCCTGGGGATCAGCCTCACCACAACAATATACAGAAGCAAACAAGTCATTATTATTGACAAGATAAAGGCAGCTAGCGTGGTGGAGAGGTGAAACCAACCTCTTTTATTTCACTGCTCCTCAGACAGTTTCCTAAGAGAAACTTTCCTGGCATAGTCTGACTATGTCTCACTCTCTCAGGTGTGGAGCGCTGCACGCAGGTGACATCCTCCTGTCCATAGACGGGACCAGCACCGAGCACTGCTCCCTGATGGAGGCCACGCAGCTACTAGCCAGCACCTCAGATGTTGTCAAACTAGAGATACTTCCAGCCAGTCAGAGCAGACTTCCTTCCAGGCCACAAGACACAGGTATGTCCTGCAGGTGACACAAAAACCACAGCAAGTCTATGTGAGACAGAGATATAAGACTCTGCAGTGAATGGGGACATCATTTGAGACAAAGCATAAGTGATATATTGGATAAAAATGTGTACAACTATTTATTTTCATTATTGATTCATTTGTTATTTATTGTTTTGACAAATCAGTTGATCTTGTGTTGTATAAAATTGCCCATCCCAAGTTTCCAGTTTCCATTTTAAAGCTAAAACAGCCTGAATTACCCAACATTTCACAAAAGGAAACGATTAAAGAATAAAGAGAAGAAAAAAAAAAGATAACTTGTTCTCATGAACCCCCGATTTATATTGAGATTCTTTGGGAGGGGCTCAATCCCCAGGTTGGAAAACACTGGTCTAAACTTCCAAGCTGTACATGAAATAGTTAAAACTAGCTTTATCTTGAGCAGCTACAACAGTATAATTCTGCTTACACATTGAATCAGTTTTAGAAAAAAAAAAAAAGTCATATATCAATCACAGGGAACATTTTACTGCAGAACGAGCATCTAAGTTCATTTTGATGATCATGCATCTGTTCTTTTACTTGCTGTCAGCAGGATTTTTGAATGCAGGACTTTTACTTGTAATGGAGTATTTTTACTTAAGTAAGGGATCTGTGTACCTCTCCCACTGGAATATCAAAATATGTGTATATAGGTCCGCTGAAGTTTTTCATATAAAAAAATGGAACAATATGACAATTGTAAGGCAAACTATACATTGAAATTTTGTACACGCTTGGATGTAAATATGCAAATATACAGGACAAAGCAAAGGATTTACGGGGGAAAATGTTGACTAAGTGACTCATTGTTTTAACACTACATCATTGAAATCTTTTGAAGTGGTTCTGTGTGTAGAGAATATACAGAAGAGCTCCAGCATGTTGTCCTCACCATATGTATTGTGACTGTTCTGCTTTTAGCTATTTTACCTACAGCTGTAAAGAGCTTGTCTGCCTCCAAGCTGCCCTCTTGCATGTGCTGTGAATCAGCCTCTGTGCGTGTGTTCGTGACGTGTTTGTGCCTGCATGTGTGTATGTGTGTGCACGCTGCCGGCCGAAATCCCTCTGCCTTCGCACTTGGCCTCTTATGCATACCAACGAGCTACACACAAATAGATACAGATACACACGCGCACACACACTTTCTCTGTCAGAGATCATGTTCGTGCCATGATCTGCAGACTTATTTCTGGGTCAGCAGCTGCAGGGACGACATAACATGTGAGCACGGGAAGCATCATACAACATGACAAAGCTGGAGTTCAGTGTTTTCTGGGATCACTGAATCCATTCTTCTATTTTTTTTTTTTTTTTTTTTTTTTTTTTTGCCCTTTGTTCATTAATTTGCCTGTTCCTGTCTGCAAGCTACACTTTCATTTGCCAAACTTCCACCTGTCTAGTTAAATCCTTTAGAGACCAGTATTGGAGTATTTAAATAGTAGTATTTAAATATTTTTGTATAGGCCTGCAACTAATGATTATGTTCATCAGGCATTACTCTGCTGATTATTTTCTATTAATCAATTGATTATTTGAGTTGTAAAAATTCAGACAGTAGTAATACAGTAAATGCTGGTAACATTACCCAGAGCCCAAAGTGGCATCTTAACAATGCTTGTTTTGTCTAAGCCATACAGTCAAAAGCTCAAAATTCTGAAATAAATATATTAAAATGATTTCAATAATTAAAAGGAAAAGCAGCAAATTCTCACATCTGGGAAGCTGGAACCATAAAACCTTTTATATAGGGTTGTATACTAGGCCATACTGGACTGCACTGTATATGCGTTCTGCCGAGTGTCGGCTGGTTTCGGCTCCTTATCTGTTTCCTTTCTCCCGCTCTCTGTGCTCACATATACAGTGTTTTAATCCAGCCGAAATTTTCAATAAAGCTGTTCTCATCTGCATCTTTTTCTCTTTCTGTTGTCAGACGGAACGAGTATGCAATAGTGACTGAAACACGGCCCATTAAGACCACATGTTAACCAGCAGTCACTTCCAAGCTGCTGCTAAAATCCTTATTTTATAACCGCGTCTGATAAAATCACCAAACACATGAGTTAAAGACAACGCTGTGATTGTGGATGTATTTAGAATTTCATTCACATTGTTTATCACAAAACATCATTTTTTATAAGCTTTTCGTATGTTTTATTCATGAAGTAACTAAAACTGTCAAATGACTGAACTTCAGTAAGAAGTACAACATTTCCCTCTGAACTGTAAGTGGAGTAGACGTATAAAGAAAAAGACAAGACAAGTATCTCAAATTTAAGTACAATTCTTGAGTAGTTACATTCCTCATATATAGGAATACTCTCCAAAGCTGCTCAGCAAAATTTTTGAACTGCCTTGGTTCATTATTAGTTCACTATTGAACTGTCTCAATAATGTCTCAGAAGTGCAGCACAGGCATCACTTGTCTATAAAATTACAGGCATGTATCTTCTAAAACCTCAATTCAATAATGATTCAGTTCTTGAAAAAGGCGTTGTGACGTTATGATAAGACGATATTTTCACGGCTTCTTTCCCCCCAGGATAAGGTACAATTATAAGATGCAATTTGTCTAATCTCCTCTGGGGATTTAATAAGACTGATATGGCCACTAAGAGATTAGGAGTTAATGTTTCCTTCTACCGGCATAGATTGAAAACACCATTTCTTGGAGAGCTTCCCCTAGGTGGGCTTAACGTAAGCCGGCAGAGAGCTTTACAGGTTTGATTGAGTCAGAAAGAAACCGGTTCTGTGAAAAGGGCCGTAGGTTCTCCTGCATGTATTTTGATTATGTGCAGTTGGATTTAACCAGGTCCCCTGAATGTGCGGCAAACACCCCATGCACCACTGTAGTCGTCCATGTTTCCAGCAAATCCTCCATCCATGTGAGCAAGTTGTCAAAGATTAGACCCCTGCAAATGAAGCAGCAAGGATTACTGTCACATGTAACATTCAGTGACAAATTTAGCTGCATGAATCTGTAAAGGAAAGTTAATTATTGAGGTGTGTGTCATGCAGAAGGTCAGCTGTTTCCCTTTGCGTGCTTCATAAATACGGTTTGACTGAATGTACTTTGTTACACAGGCTTTGAGAAGAGGGATAAAACGCCTTTCAGAATTAACAACAATCGCTGCTCTCCTTTTGGTTCAAAGCAGGAAAAGTCAACAGAATCGCAAAAAAAAACAAAAACCCACAAGAATATGAAATAAATTAAATCAAATTAAAGCACATTTAGACCAAACTGTTGTCCAATCAGATGCAGAGACAGACATCCTGCATCATCAACAATCAAGCACTCAGCTGTGCCCAATCAAGGTTAAGCCACATGCCTCCAAACAGCCAGTATCTTTTCCTCATGATGCCCAGCGGTCAACTTACTCAGACTGGTTTTGCACCTTTGGGCCCTTTTGAAAGTGAAATTATAAAAATGATCTCAAATTTGCACTCAGCTTTTTGGAAGCTTGCTAGTAAAAGTAAGATTTTTTTTTTTTTAGACCCTGCACCACTTCCCGTTCAGCTCCCTGTGTCTAACTGAGTCTCAGATGCTCATCAAAATACATTAAACCACAGGATTTAATCTGCTGTACCATGACAAAAACATTAAATATCAATTACTATGCTCTGAATTATCCTTCAGGCACTGTGTGGTGTGGTACAGATTTAGATACGGGAGTGAAAGCGTGATTTCATGGGTAGAATTTAGAAAACTGACAACAGATCTAGAGGAGTTGATCTGCTTGACTTAATGGACGTGTTTGCCTCCTTGCTGATGCAGTAAAAGTGCAGAAGAGCAACCATCATCACTGGGACCAAAGCAGCAACTACTGCCATCCCCCACATGCCAGCCACAGCAAGACATGGAGCAGCCCAAGCCACCCACACAACCAGCAGGACCACTGCAAATGTAAGTTATCACTAGTGACAGCACTGCTGCTGGCAAGACACCATAGCAGGAGCCTTTTCTTCTGCACGTTTGTTAAATCTTTTTCCAAGAGGTTTACTCCAACACTGTTTCCACATTTCTTTCTTTTGTTGCATGTTCCCATGAATGTATGTTGCTGCTGCTGCTGCTGCTGCTGCTGCTGCTGTGGATGGATGGATGTGAATAAACAGTCACCGTGATGTTACTCTTATTGTACCAACCTTTTGATACATGTGTTGCTATGTCTCTTTTCAGCTCTGGTGAGTGGTGGCTTCTCCCCTTCCTCCACAGCCACCTCAGGCTTCAGCAGCCAGGGTAGCAACACGCTGCCCTGCCCCATCCCTCCGATCGCTCCCACCAGCCCCCGCAGCTCCACCGGCAAGAGGAGGAACAGGAAGAAGGACCACAAAAGCTCACGTATGATAAACCTCATACTTCTTCTTCTTCTTCTTCTTCTTTTTTTCCCCCCACATTAAAGGGTCAGTTCAAGCATATTCCTCATTAGTATGTGGTGCACATAGTTTTGGTTTTGGACATATTTACTCAGTTGCCAGTTTATAAGGGTACACCTAACCAAAACTAATGTTTCTGGTGCCATTAAGTTGTTTTGTTCGATGAATTTGTTTAATGGTGCTTCTGTTATTTTGCCCACCTGTTTTATATCAATCAGTGTATCGGAATATCCGAAATGCCTCTCTGTATAACACAATACTGTTTGCACCACACACCAAAATCTCCAAAATGATGATAAAGTTGAATCAATCCTCTCTTTCAACAGAAACTGAACATGATAATCTTCATGAAGGGAGCATTTACTGCAGGACTGTTGAATTAATTTTAGCTAGGTGTTCGTAATAAATTGTCAAATGTGCGTATGTTAATAGGATTTCTGCCCCCAATTTAATACAGTGGAGATGAAAGGGATTTGTTTGTGAGTACTGAACATGTCTTTGTATATATCTCTGGAAACCAAACAACACTTTTTTTAATTACTTTTTGGCATTTTGATACAGTACATTTATTTAAACATAAAAACGTAGAGAATCGCAGGTATATATACACATATATGTGTGTGTGTGTGTGTGTGTGTGTGTGTGTGTGTGTGTGTGTGTGTGTGTGTACACATATATGTGTGTGTGTGTATATATATGTTGCATATATATATATATTTGTACTGTATATCAGTAGACAAATTAATGAAAAATGAAATATGGTGATAAATGTAACTGTTAAAATGAGATAATCCACCTTCACTGTCAGACTTAACGGTGGCTGCTCAGTAGAAAGACGTTTTATTGAAAACACACAACGTCCAGCATCATTAGTGGGCTTAAGTTTTAATTTGTTCAGTATGTTGGGTTCAAAACTAATCTCTAATTAAAACTAAATCTAATAACTAGTTTGTGTTTAGAGTTGATTAACATATGTTAGCATGCTGGTGTTAGCATCTAGCTTAAAGCACTATTGTAAAGCCTGGTATTTGAGCCTTTATTTTAGGTTTAAATTTAATGGCCTCACATCACAGAGATTTAAGCTGCTCAATTCTTCCTTTTATTCACTGCAATTTGAAAGAGCATAACAGTGGTATTTTAGCCCATTTACTTTAAATAGCGTGCACATAACATCACAGCTAACCACCTGCTGTGTTTTAGATATTCTAAAGGTTTTTTATTTATTTATTTATTTTGAGAAAATGGTTTTTGCTTTAATTTTGAGCGAGCTGACCCTTTAAAATGTCGCTGCAGAGTGTTAGAACACCTTTCCCTCCCTTTTCGCCCCCTCACTGTGTGAACAGATTTGACTGATCACTGACGTAAACGTGACTGACGTAAACTCTGATAAGTGAGTCATTCCCTTTCCATTCCCATGTTGTCTCTGTGGGTGCATGTCTCTTCCCCTTACCCTCCTGCTTTTTTTGTCCCCCATAATCCCTCTCTTGCTCCATTTATCTGCCACTTCTCCACTAATATCTCTCTTTGATGTGTCCCCTCCCCTCTCACCCACAGTATCTCTGGCGTCCAGCTCTGTTGGCCCAGGGGGGCAGATTTTTCATGTGGAAACAAGCGAGGTCGTCCTGAGGGGAGATCCGCTCACAGGTTTTGGGATCCAGCTGCAGGGGGGTGTCTTTGCCACAGAAACCCTGTCCGCTCCCCCAGTCATCCGCTTTATTGAGCCCGACAGCCCGGCTGAAAGGTAACGGGCTGAGACACCTAACGAGTAAACAAATGTCATATAGAAAGTCACCTTGAACTTAGACGGCCTTAGCGCTAATCATTCAGCCTGGCAATGAAACGCCACATGTGAAAAAAGGCTAATTTTAGCCTGGTGTCTCAATGAGTATTTCATCTCGGGGCGGGAGAGCTGCATTTGTCTAATGCAGCAGTGGTTCCCAAACAGGGGGTCTGAACTCACAGAGTGGGTCACGAATCATATTTGAGGAGTCACAAGATGATTAAAAGCTGAAAAACATGCTGTTATGCAAAGTTATTTTTATCTTTTTCATATAAACTTTGTTTGTTTGTTTTTTTTTAGCCATGCCAGCCTTAGGGAGAGCACTGTGGGTCTGTCAGTTGGTTGGTCCGTGGGTACACCACTTTTGTCCAGAATTAAATATCTCAACAACTAGTGTATATATTGCCATGAAAGTTTATACAAGACATTCATGGTCCCCAGAGGATGGAGCCTATACTGACTTTGGTGCTACTCTACTACCAGTAGTAGATTTATCACACATTATTCATGGTCCATTAGTGTTTTTTTATAATGGTAAAACCTGTTCCCCAATATTCCTATGTATTATATTGATTAAGGCTACATGTTGCAGTCCAATTAACACACAGCTCTGATCAGGCCAGTGCGCAGTATCTGTCCTTGTCTCGCAAGATTAATGACGGTGTCTGTGCCGACAGCGCAGGGCCGTCTCCCCTGGGTCTTGTAACACGATTAGTCCAGGAGCAGTTGGACAGGAGTGACTCAAGTACAGCATCCAACTGTGATGTTGGTGTCTCAGCCTCTACACAAGGTTAATGAGCAGCGGCCGTTAGTGAATTAACAGCAGTTGACAGTGCTTCAGTGTATGCCCTCGCAATTAGTCGTCTGAAAAAATGTGTGATGTGTGTGATTTTTTTTTTTTTTTCTCCTATGTGTGAATTTGCTTGCTGAGGTAGTGTTCAGGTTCAAATAAGGTCAGTTTGTAATGTGTTCATGTCAAGCCCAGAGGCTATGTATACATATGTTTTTATTTATAAATGACATTTTAAACATTCAGCTTATGTGACATGTTGTTAAAGTTAATGACGCCGAACCATTTCACTAGAAGTGTACATTCAAAACCTTGCTGATGCTAGCACACCGAAACCACATCAATAAGTTCATTAACTGACATAAGATTAATCTCCTACTATTTTTGTAGTCCTTTTATGGATCAAATTTTACAATGTTTGCTGCTTTCACCCTCTTGAATATGGGTGGTTGGTGTGTTGTGGTATTATATAATATTTAATTCACTATCTTTGGGTTTTTAATGAAACAAAACAGGGATAAAAAACAAGTGACATACTTTCTACTGAAGTTCTACTTGCTGATATTTTAGATTATATTTGTAACTGTTTTAACTGGTGCATGAGTGTGTGTGATCTCTGCTTTGTGTGACTGAACCTTTTTTTATACCAAGATGTGTTTTATTTTATTCACCCAACCCATTTATGTCAGTGAGGGTAGGCTAAATAAGAGAAATACCTCTCTGCTTAACACAATACAATCGAATAGCCCCACAAACTACAGCCTCCAAAATTATCATAAAGTTGACTTGACACCTCTCTAATGTAGTTTAAATAAAAACTGCACATTATAACCTTCATCATGGTGGGATTTATGGCAGAATTTGTAATTAAACTGCATTAGTTTCAGCTAAGTGTACCTGATAAACTGACAGCTGGCTATATGTTTTGTTTTCATGTCTCTTGATCTCCTGAATAAAGATAATGGATAAACATTTAAAGCTAAACTAATTTACTCATTTGGACCTCAGGCTCTTTGACATTTTTCAGACTGGGCTGTATTTTTCTGTGTAAAGGTGTGGGCTGCTGCAGGTTGGAGACAGACTGTTGTCCATCAATGGGATCCCGACTGAAGAGGGCACTTTGGAAGAAGCCCATCAGCTGCTCAGAGACTCCGCTCTGTCCAATAAGGTCACAGTAGAGATTGAGTTTGATGTCGCAGGTACCATATAGCACATGTACTGCACTTAAAATTGCAAATATAAAATATTTCTTGCTTTGAGATGGTTTTTCTGCTCAAACCTTTCCTTTGAATCTCACTCAGAGTCAGTGGTTCCCAGCAGTGGCACCTTCCATGTTAAACTGCCCAAGAGGAGAGGCGTGGAGCTGGGCATCACCATCAGTGGTGAGTTTTTTTTTTTTTGGCAACCAAACATACAGCAGGGGGCAGTGTTGCTCAATAATACCCCACAGACCTGCTTACTGTTAGTCCCCTTTTGAATCAATGTTCTCTGATCCATAAAACCCGGGCTTGCAAAAGCATGAGGGCACATACCTCATTACCTCTGAATAATGCTGGCCTGTACCGGCATTCATCATTACCCTTTCTGCTCTAACTAGCTGAGAAAAAAAATGCAAACAGGAAGCCAACTGTGACAAGTGCAACAAAAAGAACAGAAGCTTGACTAATTTGAAATATTTAGAGTCACAGCTAACATGGTTTTATCCTGAAATAAAAACTTTTCTTTTTGTCAATTTCTCTTCTGTTTCATCAGCAAGTAAAAAACCTGGCAAGCCCCTCATCATCTCTGACATCAGAAAAGGAAGCATAGCACACAGGTATGTCCTGTCATCACACAGAGTTAATAATGTTACTGCTGAATGTTTTGTTGCTCCAGCTCTCACTGCACTAAGTCATATACATTTTCTTGTAAATACAAAAAGGACCTGTGGCAATGACACGATGACAATATTTCTGAACACTTCACAGCTCAGGGTGAACTCAGTTTTCCAGGCTCATGTGGGATTATTCACGAACAAAATAAAATTGTTTTGTGAATCCACTGTGTAATACAAGCCTAATTGGATTGAGCTATCAAAACTGGATCAGTAGGGCAGAGCAGCTGCATTTCAGAAGGGCTCAGTGTTGATTAGGTTGAGGGTGAGGTTACGGTCACCCCCAAGGATCCCACTGAGAACACCGGGCTAATAGGATTCTGATAGTGAGTCAGGAGCAGCAGCTCTCTGGTCCCAATTAATAGCTGTGATCCTCTTGCTCTTGTGTCCGGTAGAACAGGCACTCTGGAGCCTGGAGACAGGCTGCTGGCCATCGACAGTGTGCGTCTGGAGAACTGCACCATGGAGGACGCCATGCACGTCCTGCAGCAGGCCGAGGACATGGTCAAACTGCGAATCCAGAAGGATGAGGACAACATTGGTACATTAATCACTTTAATTATACACAACATCAATCCAGTACATGAGCAGAGGTTGAAAGTGATCAAGCGCATGTATTCAAGTACTGTAGCGTAATTTAATAGTTTATAAGTTTAAACTTGTCAGATGGTTCAGTTCAAATAACTGTTCACAGCCCAAAGAGGTAAAGTTATCCAGATACTGTCTAACGTTAATAATCTGATGATTAGTTTCTCAAATAATCGTTATTGATTTGTTAGGTCCATTTAAATATCAGAAAATGGTGACAAATGTTTATCACAAGCTCCCAGAGCCCAAGATCAATATCATATTAAATTAAGAAACAAATATTCACATTCCAGAAGCTGGAGCCAGTGAAATTCTGACATTTTTGCTTAAAAAATTACTTAAACAATGAATCGATTATCAGTATAATACAATTATCAGTATTATAAAACGCGCTATTATTCTGTCATTTCACTAATTGATTAATTGATTAAAGGTTTCCGTTTTACACTGGACTAAATAACGGAACTATACATAAAGTAGTTATAACTAGCTACACCTCGACTAATTATAACAGTAAAATGCTGTTTATATATTGATGCATAATCTGTACTTTTTTTAAATAGTTGTATTGGTGCTTTTACTTAAGTAAAGGATATAAATACCTCCTCCACTGTTCTATATAAAACGAAACAAATCTCCCTGGACTTAAATAGCTTCTGCACTTGTTCATTTGCACAAATAATTTTCTCCTGAATTGGTTTGTCTTCACAGGGTTCATTACATCTTATGTAATCTTGAATCTTATGGATGGTATCTACTGTTATTTCCATGTGCTGTAGATGAGTTGGAGATGTCAGGCTCCATAATCTACACAGTTGAGCTGAAGAGATACAACGGCCCACTGGGCATCACGATTTCTGGCACAGAGGAGCCCTTTGACCCCATCGTCATTTCTGGCCTCACCAAGAAAGGCCTGGCAGAGAGGTGAGGGAAGGGCGGGGGGGAGGGGGGAGAGGTGAGAGGAGGATGGGTGGAGGAATGACAGGCTGGGGGTCAAGGTAGTTATTTGAGAAGATGGTGACACTTAGGCAAGTCAAATCTGTAGTGGCCCCCTTTTGAATACGGTATTTTTTGAAATAAACAAGACAGTAAACAATGGCTGTCTCGTCTTTTCCTGTAACAAGAAGCCTCTTTGTCTCTGTCTCAGTCAGCACACTGGCAGCCTGACAGGTTTCCTGGCCCGCCTGTCAGTACTGTCTGGTATACTCTGGTATCTCTGTCTCCTCTGCTCTCCTCACCCTGCAGGACCGGGGCCATCCATATAGGGGACAGAGTCCTGGCCATCAATGGTGTCAGTTTAAAAGGAAAACCGCTGAGCGAGGCCATCCACCTCCTGCAGATGGCTGGGGAGTCCGTCACCCTTAAGATCAAGAAACAAGCCGACCGTATGGTTTTGGGTTTTTTAACTTATCTATTTATTTTTAATTTCTCATTGCAGTGTGAAAAAAAATATCTTGCAAATGTAGTTCCAGCAATGAGTTAAAATAAAAACAAAAAAAGACGAAGAAAGCAAAAAGGAGAGTTTCATTTAAATAAGAGACTGAGTAGATAAGGGCAGATGGATTCATAAGTTACATTGTGACGCAACACTAACATTCACAATTATGCCATTTTTTTCAAATGTTTTTGTCATTAATTTTAACTTAATTAATTCTCCGAAAGACAGAACATCCCCACTGAACACTGTACAGTTATATATTCCCTTTATTCTTTGCCAATCTTTTACCATACATTGTTCTCCTCTTGATCTCATAGCACAAAAGTAATCTTCCTTTACTTAATAGCACTTTCACTTACAAAGGAGGAAGAAAAGAGAAGGAGGGAGAAAAATAGAGGAAACATAAAGAAACAAATGCAAATTGGAAAAAATTAGGTTGTAAAATAGAAAAAGAAAAGTTTTGTTTTTTAAAACAGTGCTTTGATTTAGCGTCTAATACACGTATAGGCAGTGGAAGTGTTTTTATTGTTTTAGAAATGTCAGAAAGTGTATTTCTTTCTAGTTTAATTCTAGTTCTTAATTCTAGTTAATTCTAGTTTTTTAATACTCACTTGAGTCAGTGTTCGTTCCCAGAGTCTGATGGCCGCCATCATCCAGACAGAGAAGCCGGGTTTCTAAGTGACACGGAGGACGAACTGACAGGCTCCCAGAAGACCAGTAAACACTCAGAGGTCTACTCTGCCACTGTTCCCAGTATAGACTCTGCCATGAGCTCCTGGGATAGCTCAGGGTTCGACGCAGGCTACAGTAGCCAAGGTGAGGCCCACTGGATGCTTGCTGCATAAAAATGACCCATTTCCTTTCTCGCATCTAATGAGATCAGTGGCTTTTCTTGTTTTGTTTTTTTTTTTTTTTTTTTTTCCAGGGACATATCTTCACAAAGCATCTGATATATTGCTCAATCCAAATGAGTGGAGGCGCTCGAAGCACAGGAGCCAAACCAGTTCGAGCTCGGCAGGTTTAGTCCACCACACAGTGCTGTATGATGGGAGATTCACTGAGGATGAGTGGGACAAGATACCAGGGTAAGTGCAGTTTTCCCATGTGTCAACATCTTGTTTTATGTCAGTGCAGCTTTAAGTGTTTTTGATTTCACAGCAGAGAACATATTTAATTTAATTTATATCATATCACATTGGTGGAAAGTTATTAACTCAAGGACTTATGTACTTTTCTAAAATTTTGCTTAAGTTTGTCCATTTTATTTTATTTCTACTCCACTACATTTCAGTGGGAAATATTGTACTATACTCTATTTACTCTACTCTATTTATCTGATAGCCATACTTAGTAGTTATTTTTCAGATTAAGATTTTACATTAAAATGTAATAATTTTATAAGATACAACATAACGTTTAAGATTAAATCCAACTTTTTTGGCTTGTGATCTCTCACAAAAAACTCTTGTCATATTTCAGATGTCTGAGTTGTCTGAATATCTCAGATAGTTTCATTTAAATACTGGTTTGAGGCCCAAAGAAGTAAAATTATTCAATATTTCACAAAAAAATCAGATATTAGGGGGAAAAAAAGCTAACTCGACCTCAAACCGCATCAACTGTAAAATGCTGCTTATATATTGTTGCATCAGAAATCAAAAATCTAATAATGTTGGGGGACATTTTTCTGCAGAATGAATACTTCTATTTTTGATACTTCAAATGTATATAGCTCATAAAACCTCTGAGCCTTTAATTAAGTTGTTTGAATACATGACTTTGACTTTTAATTGAAACTTTTACTGCAGTAAAGGATCTGAGTACTTTTTCCACCACTGTGTAGAAGTAAAAGTTTCTTTCTTTGGCCCTTTTTGAATTCATTGACAAAGGCAAACTGTTGTCTCTGAGTTATTTTCTCTTCATTTTGTGCTGTATGCTTTCACATTTTGTGCTTTTCCAAACTGTCCTTTTCTCTTCTTTCTCAGGTATTCTCTCTCTCATCTGCTTTACTAACTGCCCACGAGCTCTTTGGTGTTTCACATAGATACATCTTTTTCTGTCGCCCCTTGTCCACACCAAAAACGTTTCCTCAGAAAAAGCAACTAAAGCGCCCAAGGATACATCAGCCTTATCTGTCTCTTCACACTTGACTTTTTTTCCCCTGAACTTTTGTGTCACATGCTTTCAATTTTCTGCTTTTTTTTTGTGGGGGTGACGTTACTTTTGTAAACTTGAACTCTTTTAAAGGCTTTATCTAATCTAGCGGACTCCTCAGCGTTTGAGCTGCCACAAGTGAGAGAATTTACAATAAAACCTCACTGAGGTCCTGAGAGATTTTCAAAGGGACTCTCCAGCGTGCAGCCCAAAAACTGCATTTCCCATGCTGCCTTTGTACGCAGTACCGGCCTCCAGACTGCAGGGCTGCTCTCATGTTCTGGTTCCTGCATTGTCATAGATTCATCAGCCCCCCTCGTTGCCATGGCACCCTGAACCAGGAGGACAGCTTCTGGTCCCAGGCTCTGCAGGACCTCAAGACCTGTGGCCAGTCAGAGATTCTCAGGGAGCTGGAGGTAGGGCGACCTCTCCTTTTCCTGTTTCCTCTCCTCCTCCATCTGCTACTCATGTATTCATAGACCAGTGTCTGCCTAAATGATCATGCCAGATGAAGCATTATGATAATCACTAGAGTGTGTAATCTGTTATTAAATCTGACAAGACAGGCTGGGCACCTGCTGCCATACTGACCAAGGAAGGCATTTGCACAATGGCTCTGCCCCTAATCAGGCAGTTTTTTCTGCAGGAGAGATTATACATGTATATGTGTGTTTCCTGTCCAAATAATGTCTTTTTTTTTTTTTTTTTTTTTTTTAAATATATGACGCTCTAATAATCCCTTTTCATTCTGTGCTCTTTCAGGCATCCATGACAGGTAGTGCACTTAGTCTGTACCTAGAGGAGACCAAGACTGATGAAGATGTGATGTTTCAGTCTGAAATTAGTCCCATTAAGAGGGAGGGAATCCATGCCGAGTCTGAGAACAAAAGCAACCTCAACATGTCGACTGGAGCCAGAGACATATCAGCCAGGGGCAAAGACGACCCTTGCGATATTTTGTCCCCAACAACTCTGGCACTGCACAAGGTAGTACAGTTAGGGAGTGGCTTTAAACATTTCTCATCAGAATAATGAGTTTAAAAACATACAACAAAAGTTGTTGAGAATTACAGGGTACAGACAGGGGACCAACAGGTTTATGCCACATTCATATCAAATGATTTTAAACCGTAATTACAAGCAACCCAGTGGGAAGAAAACGTTGACATCAGCCTCCAACTTGGAATCGTTAGTCAGACGCCAACAATGTCTCCCCCAAGACCAACACACATGTAAATAAGCTGATGGCTGTTACATCAAAAATAAAATCCAGTGTTAACACTAATATAATCAATTCAGCTAATTTCATTGGATCCATATACTGTTTGTTTGTATCTGGTTTCACTTGGTGAGAAACTGCTACAAATGCAAAACATAACAAAAGTAGCAGATTTAAGATCATCAGATTGATCCTACATTAAATCCCAAAACTACATTTGTATTGTCCATTATATAAAGGGTGCACCTGTCTTCCCAGATTTATTCTAATGTTTTGATCCCCAGGACGATGATAATGTAAATTAAAACTAGAAAAGCATTCCATATTTAAATTTTTTTTTTTACCTGGTTTATGATTTATACCCTTTTCCCATTCTCCCTCCCTGTTTTACCCGGTAACAATACTGTAACCTGTAATTATTAAGTTGCTACTCAGTAATCTAAAAAATACTTGCAAACAGTGTAAAGTATTAAGTCCCTCTTCAACACAAAGTTTTTACTCTTTTCAAAATCTAACCACTATTCTACTTACCTTGAAGCTACCCAATAAGTATTTTATACATACCTCATATGTATTATATATATTCCACTGTAATTAGCAAATTGTAATCCAAAGCGTTACTGAATCATCTATATTATTATTGACTGATCAGTCAGCTGCACTCACTGCTTGGTGAACAAGGTACAAACAATAGTGTCATGAGGGAACTTCCCCATTATGAAGTTTATACCTGCGTGCATCCTCCACTTAACTCACCGCACCTGTCAGTACAGTATAACTGGACCCAGTGGATACCTGGCCAGTCAGGACTTGCACCGTGTGATGACAAAAACACAACAACACTCATTATACAACGTTACCTGAGCCAGGTGCACATGCTGTGAACCCAGACTGCGTCAGTGTACTGTTTGCTGGTGACTGACTGGGCTGACACTGGGCCAGTAATAACAGAGCAGCTCACAGTCCTGCAGTGTGGAAATTAGAAATATTTTCAGTTGACACATCTTTTATGATATCATGGAAAGTCATCGGAGCCTGACGTGCAGTGTCGTCAAAGCTGTTTCTTGTTTGGTTATGGTTAAACTGCTGACCTTGTTAATGTGGATCTCCAAATCCAAACTGAAACAAATAATACAAGGCATGTGGCTGTGGATACTGTAACTATTTAGTATGTACAGGAGGTGGACAATAAAAGACACCTGTACATTGCAAGGAAATACAACATCTGTGCAACAATTACTACAACTGAAGTAAAAACTTGTATGTGAATGTTTGTGGGCTCATATAAAATACCCGATATGCCTTACATTTTATTTTATGTGCACCTTGTGTTTTCAAATTTTTAACATTTTGGGAAATACACTCTCTTGCAAAAGGTAAGATGAGAAGATCGATACCATTATTATATCTGTATGTTCAATATGAAGCTGTGGCCAGTAGCTGGTTGGCTTATCTTAGCATAAAGACTGGAAACAGGGTTGAAGTGGTCGGCCTGGCTCTGTCCACTGTAGCTCAATCCGCTGTAGGAAGTCACTGCACACAAGAAAGACAACAAACTACAACTTGTTATTGAGCTTTAGAGGTACCAGTAGGTAAACTTCCTTTCTTTTGGATGGAGCTGGGCTAGCTGACCTGCCTTTTATGCTAAGCTAACCATATCATGTCTGTATCTTTGTATTTAATGTACAGACATTTAGCTTTCAGCAAGAAAGCATGTCAGCATATTTCCCCAAATGTCAAACTGTTCTTTAAAATACATGCAATACAACAGAACTCAACATTTTTACTATAAAACTTATTTAGAAATTAGATGCAGTTTGAAAGTTGCGGCCATTTAGGAGGCAGCAGGAACTAATGAAAGACACCATTGATTTTCATTGTTACATGTTTCAGTAAGATCCAATTGTTTTTCTTTTACTTATATGGACTAAAGGTCACAATGTCTCTAATCTGTGTAGATGATATTTATGATAATGTGCTATGTTCTACAATCTCTGATCTGTGCCCTGTGTTTGTAGGTGACAATGAGGAAAGACCTTGAGAGCCATGACTTTGGTTTCAGTGTGTCTGATGGGCTCCTGGAGAAAGGGGTTTATGTCAACATGATCCGTCCGGATGGCCCTGCCGACCTGGCGGGTTTAAAGCCTTTCGACCGCATTCTTCAGGTACTGTTTATGTTTATAACCCCCATCTTCAAAGGAATAGTTCCTTTATAGGAATATTTTGAGAAATACTTTTATTTGCTTTCTTTCCAAAGATCAATACCACTCACATCATGACATCATGGTTATCTCAGCTTAGCATAAAGACTGAAATGGCTAGCCTGGCTCTGCACTTCTAAAGCTCACCAATTAGCTAATCATGTCTATATTGTAAATATAAGGCTACAGCCTTAGAAACGGCTAAGAAGTAGCATGTATGCTATTTCAACATAAAGAATTATTTTGAGATTATTGTGGTGATGTCAAGCAAACAGCAGATTGCCAAGAAATAATCTGGCACATTCATTGCTCTGCTGTTATTCCTGCTAAAAAAAATAAAATGAAACTCTTGCCAATAGAGCAATAAGCAACTATGATGTATTTTCATTGCTTCAAATCTTCCAGGTGAACCGTGTGAGGACCAGGGACTTGGACTGCTGTCTAACTGTGCCCCTAATTATGGAGGCTGGAGACAGCCTGGACTTGGTCATTAGCAGGAATCCACTGGCGGCAGCAGACACAGGGCTGCCCGACGACTGTGATGACCCTTCAAACTCACTGTTCTGCTTTCCCGAACACAGGACCAACAGCATCGCCCTGTGACCACAAAGACAGACACTAGCTTTTTAAACACTATAGCGCTGGGACCACACACACACACACACACACACACACACACACACACACACACACACACAAACACACACACACGTATGTCACGCACGGTTAAGTTTGTCACATTGTACCTCTGAGAGAGACCTTCACACTCATGTTCAGCACGTAGAGCATCCTCTCACATGGGCAAACGCAAACAGCCACTATCCACCGCCTGAAAGCATCTCTCACTCACTAAGTTACAAGTGCATGTGTTCACTCTTGCCGGTTTTAGTCACTGTGTTCACATGATGCAGTTCAGAGGAGGCTCTGGCTTCGGGGGAAGATTCCCCCCCCAACCCCACCACATCCCTTCCTTTTCCAGAGGCGAAGCCACATGTAGAGTTATATAACAGGGGAGTCATAGCTTCTGACGGAGCCAGGATGTCAACACACACGTCTCCGCTCTGGAGAGAGACCAACACTGCACACATGCACTGCATAAATTAACAATCTTTTTGCTTTAATGGGATTCATGTTCTCATTGAAAGAACATCGACCCAGTTGTATGAAGTGGATTTTCTTTTCTTTCTGTTGTACACAAAACACTCGCATGCAGTGCTTTATATACATATAAAACACAAACACTGACACATAGGGTGTAAGTGGATGAGTTATTTCAGCCACGTCTTGGCTTACTGCCCTCGTTTCCAGTCTCTCCTCCACACTGCCTGCCCGAGAGAAGGGACAGTGCCTCCAAATAGACAGAATGCTCTCTGCTACTTGCCAGGTATCATTAACTATATTTTAAAGCCCCTTATATCTTAATACCATGAATGCTTGTGAAGACACTCTACCCTTTCTGTTTTAAAGTGGGTCTCCCTTGAAGGATTAATAGTTTCTAAATGGTTCCAGAGAAACTCTGGTGTTCAGAGATAATGTTGCATTTTGGATGTTCTGTTTTTTTTTTTTTTTCTTGTCACTGTTCTGATGACTCAGACACACGTTTACAAAGATATTAGTCTCAGTTCCACGTTCTTCACGTTTCTTTGTACCACTGCATTTGCACATAAGCCACGTTTCTCTATTATGATCAAAGAGTTCAAATCTCCCTTTCACCTTTTTCACATTTCCCTTTCACCGTGTGAATCTGAGTCTCTGTATGTGGCATCGCACCAGAATGAATTATAGGTCAGGTCGTGGTTTATCACTGATGCTTCCTTAAGTGAATCACATCCTTTATCAAAACAGGGGATGAAATGCCTTTCAATTTTCAGTGATGAATGATTTCACTCCACATCTGACTGGGTTGATCATCAGTGTGTTTCACTCTGCAGTAGCTGTTTCTCCTACCGGTATCTATAAGCATGTTAAGCATGCGTAAGGTTTGTCCTCAGCAAGTAGCTCCTCCTTGTAACAAAAAACAAAAAAAAAACTGGAGTTTGTTCTGTTTGCTCCAACTGGATCTTTGTGAGAGTGCTCCCTTTTTTAATCATGAAATTGTGTTTTTATAAAGTATTTGTGTAACAAATCTGGCCTGCTTATCAAGCTGCCTCTCTGGAAATAAGAAACATTTATTTCATGTCATGGCTGAGGTGAACATGTGAGATAGTTGCACTTCTTCAGAGCAGCCTTAGAGACTGATTCATCCTTGGGACGGTAACTTTTTTCAATCAGATTTCTGACTCATGTCTTTTATTAAATGTCATGTTGTATACTGAGGCCTATTTTTAAGGTTTTGTATTTATTTGCTGTATTGTACCTTTATTTTACCGTATAATGTATCATGGTATGCAGTGCTTTATTTTTATTTACAGTACATGCACATACAGTGTAGTATCTTCATGTAAGCTGTGATACTGAATGTGGCTGCACAATTTTTGGTTGATTTCCACGTCCTCCCTGAATATGTCAGGAATCAGTTCAAAGGAACTTGAGATTTATTGGATATTATTTTATTTTTGTTATTTAATTTATTATAAACTAAGAAATGTATTTCTTTTTATGAGAATAAAGTTATGAAACCATGGATAATTTGGCTCTGTGTGCGTTGTTTAATTTGGCCCTCCCCACAGAGATTACTCACACTGACCCTGAGTGTGTCAACACTTGGGTGTAATGCAATGATGGAGTGCCATGAAATTTTCTTTAGACATTCTTTGTCATCATCTTACTGATGAATTGATCCAATAACTTTTCTATAGTGTCACCATGACATTGACAGTTTGGTTTTGAGAGAGAAGTCACGACAGATATTACATGGATTGCTGTGAAATTTGGTTCAGACGTTCATGTTTCACTCAGGAGAAATTGTAATGACATGGTGATGTATTGATCACCTGACTTTTCATCTAGTATCGGATGAACATTGGAATCTGTCCAAAAATTTGGTTTATGGCGAAAGACTTTGAGTTTCCGATCAACTGTACACCATATTTAGTGCCAATGTTAGCATGCTAACATGCTAAACTAAGATGGTGAATGCTACTAAGTGCTGTCATTTAAACCTTAATTTCAAGCAGTCGATATTCATACCAGCCTTTGAATTCTGACTCATTTGATTGGAAATTTCTGACACTGACAATAACTTGAACTACAGACATGTCAACAAACTGTTGGCATTTACATCAAACTAAAATCCAATATTAACACACATTTATTTTAAATTCAGCTAATTTTCTGGGAGCTATAAACTATTTGATAATTGGTTTCACTGTATTTGGTTTTTTAAAAAACTATGTTAAGCAAGTCTGCATCAAACACTTTGTTTTATTAAACTTGATGTGAAATATGAGCCTCTCCCTTGTTGCTTCACAGAACTGCATCTGCAAGCCAAGGTAACGTGATTTCACAAAGTGCTATCCCATTTCCTTTATATCCTCCTTCACTTGCGTTGATAAAGCAGATGACATAAATTTCAAGGACTTAGGAAGGACAGTGGGACACCAGAGACATGCCCAAATAAGCCAGTTACATCTTTGTAAGTGAGATGTCAATGCAGTTCCCAGCTGCTGAGGGGGCGTTAGATTGATGGTGGGACGGACACCCTGAAAAATTTAGGACAAGTGTCAATGAGCTGAGAGGTGGGAGTGGGGATTGCATTGGTGGCCTTGAATTGAGGATGCTCGAATAAATATAGATAGCTATTTCAAGGGCGGAATCAAGATGTATTGTGATTTGTACAAGTGGTGCTTACTCAAAACAGACAATATTGATGAAGGGTGGAAGTAGAAGCAGTTAGATATGCCACCAAAAGTACAGGGACACTGTCAGATAATGGAAGGGGCTTTGGGAAAATCTCTCAAAACTCAGACGGGAATGTTGTGGCAGAAAAATCTTCACCAGTGCCAGATGGGTTCAGATCCTCAACCGTATGATTTGTAGACTCAAATAAACCCAGTCTTCTGAGTTCGATGTGAAATAGGTTTTACTGTGAGTCAGAAAGTCCAATAAAACCGGTCTGGTCCCCAGAGAGGAAACTGAACTGTCACAGTTGTACATACATTTTTATATCCGTATTCTCTCTTCCTATTGTGGGCCTATTCTGAGTACACGACTATCGTTACGCTCTTTTGACCTGACTGTCGCACCAAGACACCATTGTCTGCACATTTTGGGTACTTTCCCACCTTATTCAAAAATTAATGGTGTCTGACACACAGTTGCTAATATCAAAAAGGGTTGTCCAGTACAACACCATCACTAACTATGACCTCACTGCTAAAATATGAAGATTAGTGAAAACCTCTATGACAGTCTCAACAAAATGGATCATTACAGGCATCCTAAAAGTATTTTGAGAGGAGAAGAATTACAGACACAAATAAATCCAAAGAAAAAGATGTTTATTTGTAATCTCTATAGAATGATGCAATGTGCATCTCAATGGGGACAACTGTGAGACAAAAATACTTTGGTACACTTGAATTTCCAAGTAGCACATGATTTTTATGGACAAAGCAGCACAGTACTGTGGTGACTCCTGCACATGCTTCAGGATAATGATTCCTTCTGACTTTGCATTTAACTGTACGAGTTGTTTGAATTTGTTGATGCTTTTTGAATGAGCAGAGAATGCCATTGCTTCAATGAATATTGCACATTGAAAAATGTAATCCACGCTCACAATGTAATCAAGATTTAGAAAAGAAATTGCTGAGTTTTCAGTAAAACAATTAATCAGTGATGATGTTCATATGATGTACAGTATAAAATTGTTACAAAAAGGCATATGTGATTTACAAACAATTCAAACTCTACATACAAATGTCTAAAGTGAACATTAGAAACTAGAATCCAGTGGTAGTTCTGCTACTGAAATGAGCACAATGGAGAGAGCTGTCAGGATTGTTTAGAAAAAAATGTTTTTACTTTTAGTGATGTTCTCACAGGTCCTACTACTAATTTTGAATCAGAATATTTGACATCAGGTTTCTACTCTTCACTGTCTTAGCATGGAGACAACTAGATACTGTATATCAAAGTTTACAATATCAAAAAGTTAGAAGCTAAAAATATTTCCTCCTGAAATATGTTGCAAATGTAACTGCAATACCCTGCAACAATAAAAACAAATACTAAAATAAAGGTGAAACGACATATAAAGTGCAAAGAGAGGTTTCAATAAATGCACTGGGACTGACTATGGTAGTCACACAGGCAGTGTACAAATACTCTAAAAATGCCACTTCCCCTTTCTCCTTCTTTCTTCTTTCTTAACTGTTTATTCTTCTTCATTGTTTTTATCTCAGTTTTTTTAGGATGTATCTTCTTATGAATGCATTTCTCACCGTATTTGGCCAAGGCCTTGTTGAACTTGTAACTTAAAGGGTGTCAGGCTAAATTAACTCTATAAAATACATTTCGCCACTGAACATGTTATAGATATGTACTCTGAGAGATGTGGGTGGCTCGCTTCCGCTGCTAGCGGAGGTACATTCATTTTCACTGCGGGATAAACAACAACAGCAATAGATTAGAGGTTATCTTGGGCAATGCAACTGCCACAATCATGTGAGGGTGTTAAGATGTTTTTCTACCTTTTGCATGGTTAATTGTGTTTAGATGTTATGAGAAGTGATAATTTCATCTTTTCTTCTATTACACCAAAAACAAAAAAAAAAGCAAATTCCCCATCCCTCCAGGAATCAACAGAAAGGTAGTAAACATTGAACATGTTCTATCTCAAAATACTGCCTAAATTCAGATCAGTGCCAACTACAGCAACAACAATTGTAACATCAACAATATTGATATAGTAAAAAAAAAAAAAAAAAATTACAAGAGAAAAAAAAATTACAACAATAATATATAACTCTCTTCATAGAAATCAAACCAGAGTATCTCTAACGTGTATATATTGGACAATGTAAACCTACCATTATCAAAGTTAGCAAATATGATAATAACACAGAAAGCACATCAATCTTATTCCTCTCACAGAGAGCGCTCACATCATTGTTTCTACAATGGTGTGGGTGGGCTTGATCAAGCCATTGTTCCCGTTTGGGTCCAGGGGCTGTGTCAGCTCACTGCCCTTCAAGTTGTACTCTTTCGGGCGAGAGCTCACGCCTGACTTCGCCGGGGCTGCCACTGCTTTGATCCTCTGAGGGAAGGAGATGAGAGATTAGACTAATAATCATCAGTAACTGAGGCAGTTTAGGGTTCAAAGTGACAGTTATCAAATTTAAAATGGCAGACATCAGAATTCAACATGTAGCACATCTGTTTTATGTTACATAATTGAAGTCATAATAAAAAACTAACTAACTTTCCCATTCAAGTGAATCCAAGTGAATATGTGAAAAGCGTGTCCAAATTTTTGACTGGTACCACATGTTAAAACATGTCACTCAGTTTTAGTGCATTAAAAATAGTTGAACATTTTAGAGAATATGCAGCTTTCTTGTTAAGAGTTAGATGAGAAAATTGATACCGCTCTTACGTCTGTAGACAACAGCAGGTTAGCTTATCTTAACATAAAGACCGGACACAGGAGGAAACAGTTGCTAGGGTAACTTATTTCTTTAGGAGGAAGTTGACAACACACACACGTCTCTATGCTACGAAGCATCAAAAATGGAGGAAGCGCAATTAGCTAGCCTGGGGTCCTGGCAACCCCATGCTAATAACAAGGCGATGTGACCCATGGGGGTAGCAATTTAATGTGCTAGCATGTTTTGTGCCAACCGACCAAGTGCAAGCAAGATTACATTTATGGTCTAATAATTACAATATGGCACTGAACTGTGTCCTCTTAGTGAGTTTTAGAGGTTATGGTAGGTGATTTCTTCTACAGCTAGGCTAGCTGTTTCTCCCTGTTTCCAGTCTTTATGCTAAACTAAGGTAACCATCTCCAGGCTCTTGCTTATATTAGACATGAGGGTGGTATTGCTCATCTTATCTAACTCTTGGGAAGAAAACAGAGAGATGTCTTTCCCAAAATGCCAAACTATTTCTTTAAAGGCACTGAGGGTTGTGTCAGCTCACCTCGATCAGGGGTCCCTCAGACTGTAAGATCTTGATGACCATCACCATTGGGATGCAGATCATGGAGGCCAGGGCCAAACACCAGCCCAGACCGATGGCCCAGTCAGGGTACTCATACACCTTGTTATAGGTCAAGGGCTTGTACTTCACCAGAGAGAAGACAAAGCAGCCCTAGGAAACAAACACATGTTGCTTTTAGTACAAGTTGTACGCCTCCCTGTGACCTTGAAAGTTCAACTATCAACATTCATGTCACGTCATCAACAACAGTATCTCCAAACCCTCCGACACAATAAAATGACTGAGCTCTCACCATGCAGAGGACAGGAGTGATTATGGTCCAGCTCCATTTCATCCATGCGTTTGGTCTGTAGCCAATCATGTCTTCAACTCCATCGTAGAAATTATCAACTCCTACCCAACACAAAGACAGCAAAGAATTACATTAGTGCTTCCATATTTGTTAGTCGGTAGAATATTTATTGTAGGATAAGTTATCATCAGTCTCTTTGGTACATGTGTTATTGTTTGCTGTTGTAGAGTGACCTTCATATCTAACATAGGAAATTAGTAGGTTTACAGGCCCTTTATTGCTGTTGTCTGCTATAAACTGCAGCACATATTTCCACTGGGCCACTTATCATATGGTTTATATTACATACAGTCTCTGTTTTGTCAGTTAAAACTAGCTCACTAGGTCAATATTCATGGTTCCTGTTTTGTTTGTAGTGAACTATTGGTTTTATTGCATTGTTTAATGGGTCATGTTTTCTGTGCTTCACGTGTGCCTGATGTCGTTATTATGCACCTTTGTACATGTTATCAATTTATAGTTTTATTCAGTTTTAGTTTCTTTTAACATCAGGTCTGGTCAAGGACTATTCCTTCTTTTGGTTGATCTTTTCTTTTTAGCTAACATTACACATAATACAATCAACATTTAAAGTAAAAGACTATAAAAAAAATTCTGGGTTATCATTAATCATGGGTTTACAACTTAAAAAACTCTACTTATCTACTTCATTAGGACAATTTGTGTGTGTGTGTGGTTTGAGCAGTTGATTGACAGTAGCCTGGAAACAAATGCAAATACACCTACAACTGATATAATCACACTTCAAACCAGTGAGAAGAGCATAGAGACCGACCAAAATACATGAATCTGTCATATAAAATATCCAAAACTGTTCTAACATTGTTAGTTCCCAAGCTGGGAACCACATTGATTAGGACACAGAGCCTGCAAAGGTCACTGTGAAGAGGTGCTACCGTTCTGTGTGATTCAACTACAGAGGCATCATCACAGGCAATCACCGGACATTATTTTTAATAGCAGGGCCTTTCTGTGTGTATAATGGATAAAGCGGTTGCTGAATGATGTCAGATGACTGATTAATAGTAATTCAAAGAATCAGATAGCTGGACACAAACAGTAACATTTTAAGTTAAGTAATTTATTACTGGAAAATGCACGGTTGACTTAATTCCTATTAGGTTTTTCTCTTTAGAAATAAATATTCTTCCTTCATTAATAATGATGGGGTGTAATCTGGTGGGAGGGATCCAGGCCTAGCCAATCACAATCTAGTAAACCACCCTACTCCCCCTCACCACACCCCTGCATGCAGTTAAACTTATTTAGTACTGATGTTGAAAGGACCACAAGGACACCTTTGTTTACCACCATAGAGATCATTTGTGCCCTTTTTTTCCCCCCAACTCTTCAGGATCATTACTTTGAAAAACGACACACACTACAGAAACCTATCAACCAGAGTTGTTTCCACTTACCATAAACCCAGGCTACAGCAATGCATTCAAAGAATGCAACCCACAAAAGGCACACACCACTGGCTGCATAGTAGTCAAAGAGTTGAAACACATACATGCCACCCTGGAAAAAGAAAAGACAGAAAACTGCATTAATTATCTCTCTGGTGTGTGTGTGGAAAGAAAGAGAGTCATAGAGATAGAACGGGCATTAAAGCAGAGTGGGGGTGTTGAAAGGGGTACAGAAGAATGCTGGCACTCTACCAATAGAGGCAGAGTTCAACAGGTGCTGAGACGTCATTGAAGAACAGTTAACTGCTAAACGGAAAACAGCATTCCAGCTTGTTCCATTCAGACACACAGGATGTGAGTGGTGAATGTGGTAGGAAGCCATATTTGGTTGTAACAATGCAGCAGCCGACAGGCAAGTGGAAAGTCTGTGGCGTTATCTCTGCTGTTGATCCGAATGCACAGAAGTCTTTTCCTTTTCTAAACAGGATGAGCGGCAGAAGTGAGAGTGCAGAGGGCTCGATGAATGAGACTGTTGGTGAACTTACTTTCGTTACCATGGCGAGTCCCAGGAGATAGCTCATGAAACACATCACAGCTATAAAGATCTCTCGCCGGTAACCCTTCCTGAGGAGAGATGGATACAGATCCACTATAGAGGTGATCTGTCCTTCCACTTCAACAAACTGTGGGGACAAAAACAGCTATTAAGTTCTGAGGAACAAAAAAACAAAACAAAAAACAATCAGGGCTCTTCCTGTGTGCATGCTGCTCTTTTTTTTCCCCATCTGCAAACCAGTGATTAGAGAATGAGAGCTGTCTTTGTTGGGCAGTAATGAGAATTTAAACAAGGCTTCTATGCAACACTGGTTTGTTGCTACCAAGACACAACAGAAACAAAACGACAGTGAAATCACCGTCTCCGTCTCCCCGTCTGTGTCTCTCTTGCTCCCTTGTGACTCCTCATTGTGTCGTCTCATAAGCTGCATAATGCCATAACAAATTGACTATAAAAAATCAATGTTAATTATAAATTATAAAATTGTTCCCATTTATCAAATTACAGTGTCTTTAGGCACCGAGGGCATTTGTCTCCACTGTTGTATGAAGACCGAACAAAAACCCCTTACATAACAGTGGCATGTGTGTGTGAGCGATGTTAACAATATATAGCATTCAGGACTACAAATCTGCATGAAATCTATGGTCATAAAATGCACCCACACACACATACCCACCCACACACAAACACACACACACACACACACACACACACACACACACACACACACACACACACACACACACACACAGACACAGACACATGCCGTCACTGGCAACATTTCCAAATAGCCACACTATTTACATGTGCTCAAATTTAGTGTATTGGCCAGATCTCGCAGCTCGCTGAAACGAATTGCCAGCTATGTGCAGGACTGAGTTAGCACAAGAGTAGAATTACACTTGGAGGCAGGAAATGTGATATAGCTGGAGAACCCCTACAGTGTACACTTCTGTTTTGTCTACATAGATTATCTCGTCTTAATCAAAGCTCTGCCTCCTATCACAGCTACATAATAGCCTGCAAGCTATTATAATGACTTCTTCTAAATAAGTGTTTGGCAAATGTCTATCAACTTCTAAAACCTTAATTTGTGGCATTACAGAGCATTAAAGGGGCTATAATCCCCCACACAGTGCAGTCAAGAGTGGTGGTAAAATCCCTTTGTGGGAACAGGCTGCATTACTTGTCTGTCAGTTATCTGATACCTTGGAGACATGAGATATGGATTGGAGAAGACACTAAATGTGTTTTACACATTGGGGGTGGCAGGAGCCAACTAACCCGGGGGACCAGGGGGGTGTCAGTGTGAAATTAATGGGCACTACACCAAACGGCTATTCTGTACATAGCTTGACAGCAGAGTCACTGTGGGAACACTGACCTGGCTGTCGAGGCCCAGGAGCAGCAGCATGATAAAGAAGAGGATGGCCCAGAGTGTTGGCAGCGGCATCATGGACACAGCTTTAGGGTAGGCGATGAAGGCCAAGCCGGGACCTGGAAGGAGAACAGAGTGGGGATGGGGACAAGGGGCAGAGCACAGAATTAACATTTCTATCTGATTTCCGCTTGGACGACATACTGTAAGCGGATCGGAAAAAAATAAATGTGAAGACTGAGCTAGAGAGGCTGAGGAGGGTCTGACACTGCCAATAATTTACAGGAAATATGATCTACTTCATCCGACAGTTAAAAGACGTGATAAATTTAACTGGACTGATTGTAGAGTCTTCGGTTAGTGGGTTTTCTCATGCTACAGGTGTCCTGTGTGTGTGTTTACTTGCAGGACAAATATCAATAACTATATTCAACTGTGCATTACATACCTGCCCTCAGTTTATATTGTCTACAACACAAACAGACCACTCTATTTATGAGGTTCTGTTCATACTGCACATACAGTATTAAAGCTATATTATTATAGCTAGTCTATTATTCATTATGGATCTTTAAATGCACTTTTGTTACTGTTTGCACTGTCTTGTAAAATGCTAAACTGTAGCTTGTCGTACTGGTACTAACTGTGTCGATTAGTAATAAAGTGGGATCTAATCTAAAATAATCTAATCTAAATAAAGCAGCGGAACCAGTTCCACAGGATACAATGAGAGCATGAGACACAAAGTCAGCAATCATATAAACAACAGCCTCAGCCTCAATTGAACAGCTGTAAAAGAAAAAAAAGTAAAAAAAAAAAGTTTGAATTTATGAATTTTGACTGAGTCTTTTCATATATGATGGAATATGTATGTATACTCAATGTGTGTCTATGTCCATCACAGAATTACTGTCATTGTCATACAATCGTAGACTGGTTTCACACGGCTGCAGTCTTAAAGATAGCAAGAGCTTAATTTGAACTGAAAGAGCGAGCATGCTGAAAGAAGACGCATCTCCTCCAAAGTCCACATAGAGTATAAAGGAAGGCAGAAACAGAACCGGTGGCGTCCACCTCGCTCAGGAGATCCACAGCTTGTTAACAGAACTGGACTTTACAGTGCAGTGCAGAAATATCACTTCAAGGTGCCAGTGCACATACAGAAGGGTGCCAATCTTCTTAGCAATGTCTCCTGGTCAAAAAGATGTAAAGCTACTAAACTGCATGAGCAGGTTGAATGCGGCACATGAGGACACCAGGTGCCATTGAGCACTTGTAATAATGATGATGGCCCAGTACAGGAGCTCTGTACCACCGCAGTTCATTGTGTAGTTAAGACACACAGCACCTCAGATTACATCACCAATGCGATGTAATCTGTCCTCAAAAAGGTGGAACATACTGTATTTCACACTGAAGTAACAATTCTGTTTCTTTGAGGCTTTTATTCAAGGAGCATGCAATTGCCGATACCTCTACATTTCAGCATCATCGTTTCCGAGACTTAAACAAATACTTGATTATTTTTTTTCCTCATTTCAATTTTGCTGTTGAGTTTCCAATTGGCTTTTTTTTTCTTTTTTTCTTTTTTTTTGGCAACAGCGCCCACCATCACTGCTGCCATCACCTTGGACCCTCGTACCTGACTCTGCCACATCGGCAATGTCCACCCCTTGTTCTTGTGCCATGAAGCCCAGGACGGAAAATATTGCGAAGCCAGACACAAAACTGGTACCGCTGTTGAGGCCTCCCAGCAGCAAACAGTCCCTATGTCACACATATGTCATGGAGGTTGTTAATGAACACAGGTGGAACCGAAGTTCCCATTTTTTTTTTTTTTTTTTTTTCTTCACGCAACCGTCTCTGACACGAGTTGCTGTCACTACCACAGTCCCACTCCCCCCCAGCAGACACAACTCACCTGTAGCAGTTGTATTTGTATTTGTTGTAGCTCCCCAGTGATGTCATGGCTCCCAGGCAAATGGCATAGGAGAAGAAAATCTGGGTTCCTGCATCGATCCACACCTGAGGAGACAGAGGAAGAGGTGCACTCATTTTCAGAGATTTCCAGATTAGATGACGTCAACCTGTTATGAAATGTGTTGAAATTTTAAATTCTATCATCAACTCCTGACTGTCAGCTAATTAGAGGTACAAGTGATCTGCTCACACCGAGAAGGCAAAAATTTGATGAACTAATTTTTTTTGGCCACTTGGCAGAAGCATAAACTAGCTGTGAGCACAACATTAAAATGTCATCTCATTTTAAGTTGGATTTCCAGCAAATATGGAGCAACATCAGCATTAATTTAATTTGGAGTCATGTTTCTGCACGCCATAAAACCAAAGCAATGAGATGAAAGATGCTACAAAGCTCCGCAGAGCTGAGGGGAGTTGCAGAGGTGGGTGATGATTTAATCATGAGTGAAAATTCAATCACTCATGAGAAAAGAAAGGAATTACTGCCTTGTGGTTATATCCCTCATTCAACTAGTCAAGTAGCAGTCTGTCCAGATTCAAATAGTAGTGTATTTCATCATAATTAGCAAATGAAATGCCAAAAACATGTTTTCTGGGGTCACAGTGACCAGACCTTTGACCACCAAAATCTAATCAGTTCAGTTCAAGGTATCGCTCTCTTGTCCGTGAGGTACAACATGGAGATGGTAAGTGGATTTTATTGCTGCTTTTAGACGGAGCAAAGCTATCTATTTCCAGTGTTTCTGCAAAGCTAAGCTAACCGGCTGCAGACTGCAGCTTCATATTAAAGATGAGAGTTGTATCGATCTTCTCATCAAACTCTCAGCAAGAAAGCAAATACGTGTATTATTCCAAAATGTCAAACTATTCCTTTGATACCCGCGGACAGATATGATCATCTCAAAGACGTGTGAGCAGGGGGCTGTAACAGTGAAATCAGCAGAAGAGTTTTCAATCGTACCTCTGGATCCCGTAGGCGGGTCAGGTCGGGGTAAAGGTAAAATTTGATCCCTTCAGATGCCCCAGGCAGGGTCACGCCACGAACCAGCAGCACAATCAGCATCACAAAGGGGAAAGTGGCTGTTATGTACACCACCTAGACAGGACAAAGGAATTATTAGCCAAAATACTAAACAACAGTTATAGACTTATGACACATCAACCTTGAAATATAATGGAATAAACACTACTTCTCTTTTAAGCTCTCATGTCTTACTCATATTTTCCAACTGCTGGACAAAAGAAACATTGTTCTTGTTATGCCCTGATCTGTGAACAGCGAAGCAGACTGAAGTCATGATGGGGGTTTGAGACGCGCACGCCCGATAAAGCACGAAGCAGTCACGGAATAAAGGCTTCATTTTCTCAACTGTTATCTGGTTAAACATTATGGGTAATCCTTTTAAAGCACACTTTTCACAGCAATGGACCCTGTGTTAAATATAGATCTAATCCCACAAATAGTTCTTAATAGGGTTAATCATTTTCCTCACACAGTTCCTCCTGCTGGCTCAGGCCCAGTTTCTGTCCCTCTAACAGAAACAGCGAGAGAGAGGGAGCTAAGGAGTGGCAATCAACTCTTAACAGCCGACAGAAAGTCTGGCCAAGAAGTAGCTTTTGGGACAGCACAGAGGCTTGTGTCTCTAAATCAACTAAATCAACCTTGTTTCCAAGCCTGAGGGTTTTCTCTCAGCACAGTGTTTTGTCACCAACATGTCGGGGTAAAGAGTAAAGGCCAAACAGCATCCAGGCAACACAATAACTACAGGATGTGTATACGCCTCAGCACTCACTTTCCCAGTGGACTTGACTCCTTTCCAGATGCAGAAGAAGCAGATAACCCACACTGCTAGGAGACACAGGGCCAGGTCCCACTTCAGGGGCCCTATGTCCTCGATCCCAGAGGAGATGCTCAAGACATTGCGTCTGCAGAGGATACGGAGGCAAAGGTTAATGGTAGTTTGTGGGACTTGAAACAGTAGAAGTTATCTTGCAGATTTTCAAACACACCCAAGGAAGCAGCTGATGGGAGACCATGACAACAAGACACTAATTAAGAAGGCCATAAAAGTGTAAATCAAACAGGCACATGATTTGGCCTTTCATTGCTGTTCTGCTGCTAGTCTGAATACACTACAGTAACATGCTGAGAACATTTATTTGATGAATTGTCATCAAATTCAAACACGCAACAAAGCAAATGAGCATGAAAAACACTGGGATTTCCAGTTGGTATTTCAGTTCAGTTTGACAACTAAAGTCAAACTTTGAGCTGCATGTAACATATAATAGTTGCAGTGCAAATACAGTTTATAATAAACTGGCAGAGAACCAAAAGCACATTTACAAAAGTAAACTGGCTTTTGCAGGAATTGTGCCTGTACAAACACACTTACGCAAGCAAGATAGAGAGGCAGTGTTACCTTAGTGTATTCATGTGTGCGTGCGTGCGTGCGTGTGTGTGTGTGTGTGTGTCCATTAGGCATGCTGTCAGTGAATACTCACTCCCAGAACTCGGTGACGGGGGAGGTAAAGTTGGTAATGTTGGCTGCCAGCCAAAGGGTCTTGTTCTTGCGGACTGTGTCCTCCACACAGTGCTCTGTGTTCCACGGCTGCTTGCATTTTGCCCAGGGCAGCTCCGGCTGAAAGCACTGAAACAGGTAGTAGAGACCCCAGGCCAAGATCACGATGTAGTAGATGTTCAGTAGAGATACGATCACGATAGAGGCGTAGCCAATACCTGGAGACAAGAAAGAGAGAGCGCAGGTTGCAACGTCAGCTCAAGATATCAGCCAACTCAGTATTATGATTTATTGTCTTTTAAAAATGACACATTTTACCAATGTGTGATGATGCCTTAGTTTACTCCCGCAACATCTGATTTTCTCTTACCAGATGGGGGCAGCAAAAACGAGCAGCCAATACAACACTGACACAGTATCATCACCTCTTAGGTGGACATGATAACGTGTAAGCATACAGCAGCCTATTTACACATCCAACACCTTTCACAGTGCTGAGCAACTTTAAAAGGAGGCTATTACAACCAACTCTTAATCAACTTCCCCAGCTTGACTCTACTATCTGCTGTTGTAATGTCCTTAGTGTTGTTTGCTATTTTTAGATGACTTTGCCACGAACCTGGACACAGAAATCCCCGGTTCTCCTTCACTGCTTCAGGGTATTTTTAAACTCATCATCTCTGTCACCCCCACCTCCTCATTCCCACATACCGAATGCAAACTGATAGACAAGTCAATGCTCTGACAGGTGTGTGTGTGTGTGTGTGTGTGTGTGTGTGTGTGTGTGTGTGTGTGTGTGTGTGTGTGTGTGTGTCTGTATGTGTGTGTAGTCTACAGTGTGCTGATGTGTGTTGAGTTAAGTCATGCATCCACTGTGTGATAAACATGTGAAGGCGGGAGGAACAATGAGGAGATTTGCGATTGGCCGGTTCCGCGGCCACTTGTGGACTTTCTCAGCTGTGCCAGACTCTGCGCCAGATGGACGGACAGCAGTCCCAACGTTCCTTGAATAGCGGAGAACCGTCGGCAGCTGCTAGAGATCGTTTGCCGCACAGTTTCCTCTCTTTTCATGTGACGTTACTCGCGTGAACATGAGTAAGGGCGTCGTGGCAGCTGCTGAGGGAGCGGTGCCTCAGTGCTTGTCTACAGCTGCCACTCAAAGGTAGAGGGGGCTGCACCAGCAATGAGAGACCCTTGGCATTACTTAGAGTATCAGTAGCTCATGGTGATCTCAAGTCAAGAGGCCGGTGAGAGAACCCCACCCTGACAACACTGTCACCAAGGACATAAAATATTTATAATATCCTGTAAGCTTAAACAAAACAAGTGGATCCAAACTGCAGCTCCATGTCAACAAAGATGATCATGGTATTCTCATGCAGACCTGCTGCATGAGATTGTACCCATTGCTAGGCAACTTGATTTTATTTATTTATTTATTTATTTGCTGGTCTGTTTCCATGGCAACCAAGAACTCATCTATCCTTTATAAACAGCAGATCTGCAATCCAAGGATGATTTTATGTTTCGGAGCCTTCAAGCATGTGGCTGTTGCACGTGCATATTAATGCTTATGGTAATGTGTGTATGTATGTATACGTTCCACCTCTGGGTCACAGTAGCATTAGAGTAAACTAATATCATTCGTCCTCCAGGATTTTCCATGTTAAGTACTCTCAATGTTCAGCTCCTGCTTCGCTTTGCTGCTTAATGTAGTTTACACAACACAGACCAGCCTAATGGTGTAAGACTTGTCCAATTGCACTGAGGTGGTGAGGAGGGGTTGTTGTTGTTGTTGTTGTTGGCTTCAGCACAACATTATGTCAGAATGATGAATACTGAACTGAAACAGGAAGACAATCAGGGCAGAATCCTTGTTGGGACAAATGAGGCTTTTACTGTGCATTAAATATTAAATGATCTCGTCAGGGGAGATTTACGCAGCGGTGCAGAACCTCTATTTTTTGCGTCTGTGTGTGAATATGAGCAGTGTCTATGTGTTTTGACCTACCAGTGAAGATGGGGCAGAGCTTGGCCCAGCAGGTGATCCCTCCCTCAGAGGTGTACTGGCCCAGTGCAACCTCCAGGAAGAACACAGGCAGGCCACCCCCAAACAGGAAGATGAAGTAAGGGATGAGGAAAGCACCTGGAAGACGGACACAGGAATCAGCCTTTCTTGCTACAATCACGACAACATGTTTTGACTGTTGAGTATCTGTTGTGTTTCTTCTGCCTACCTCCACCATTTTTATAACAAAGGTAAGGAAACCGCCAGACGTTTCCTAATCCGACAAAGCCTCCGGCCACAGACAGGACAAAGTCGAGCTTACTAGCCCACTTCTCCCTCTGAGGGACCTTGCCCTCGGCCTCGTCCTCGGGCCGTGTGCCTGGGCTCTTCCCTGGTGAAGGTTTCAGGGTGTCCTTGTGAAAGTCCTTCAGGCATTGGAGCTTCTCTTTCTGTGCCATGCTGTGGACGGCAAAAAGGAAAAGGACACATTGATGGAGAGAGAGACAGAGACAAAGAGAGAGAGACAGAGAGAGGTGAGAGGGATAAGACACAGATAGAGAGGAGCATTAGGGAGCTAATGCTGTCTCCTGATTGCGTTACAGCGTGCTGTGTGAGTACATTATATACAGTACTATGTTGCTAATCTTGCTAATCTGAACAACTGATGCGTGGAGGTCATTTAGACTGGAGATATGTTGCATGGAGCTGATTTACGCTGAGACATGGAGCAAAATCAAAACCACCAGTCTCACACTTTTTTTTTTCTGCAACATACAGTAAACAGGGAGAACACCCAATGTGTTTCTTTATCTGCCCCAATCATTCAGTCGGGCTTTAGATAACAGAATGTTTTGGTTTCAAGTAAAAACATATATATTTTATATTCATACTGCAAACTGCTACAGAACTCAAACTGCAAGAAAAGCACCGGATGACAGAATCTGCACATTCACATCAGTGCTCTTTTTTCATTAGCTGTACATGTAGTCCTGTTTTCCAACTTTACTCTGTGTCTCAGGGTGGATTTCTCTGCTCAGTGGGGGGCACATTGTCACTAAAGGAAAGGGAAGGGAATGTTCGGAGACGAGACACGCCTTTAAGACCTCGCCTGAACCTGAAAGAAAGTCTCTCTTTTAGCTCTCTCTTGTGCTACTTTATCACCGACAGGTCAGCCCACCGTAATCCAAATTTAGAGAGGAAGCTATCCCACTGCAATCCCAAAGCCCTGGCTGCTCACACAACAGCTTAAGTCCACAAAGTGTTTACACTGTAAACCGTCTTTCCAAGAAAGACAGGATTTGTTATTATAGATCGAGGTATCCCATTTCCCTGCATGAGCCAAAGAGGAGGAGGAAACCCAATGACAGGATATAACTATGTAAGACATGTCAAGATTGAAAGTGATTTAAGCTGCCAGCTGGCTTGCAATAAAGAACAAAAGAGGAACAATCAGAAAGCTATAATTAATTGCACACTGTGATATCATTTGTAGGTGTCCTCTTTTGTTAAGAGAGGAAGCTTTCAGAGCAACGTGAGATACTTCTCGTTAACTCTTGCGGGACAGAAAATAAATTCAGAAGCTCAAAAAAAAGAACAGTTTATACAGAAAAGTGTCAACTCTCCAAAATATTAATCTAGGTTTTATTTTTGTTGAAAAGAAAGTTTAAAACTGTTGAGAAATAAAAAACTTAAAATAAATAACAATCATAATAATAGCAGCGTTCATCTCTCAGGAATGGGCATTTCTGCCAACAACTACATGAAGAAGAAGACTCTGAAACCTCTCGCATTCCTACTGGGAACTATGTGTCTCCTTACTTAATCAAGGCTTGAACAACAACTCCTCCATCCCCCTGTGTGCACACTGCGTCCCATCATTTTCTAGGATTTCTCTCTTCCTGTTATGCATGACAAGTCAACTTGAACCACTTTCCATTCTCAAACCTCCTCCTTACATAACTGGATCAGTTCTTGCCCACTCTGTTTCTTATGCTGTTCTCTCTCTCTCTCTCTCTCTCTCTCTCTCTCTCTCTCTCTCTCTCTCTCTTTATCCCCTCTCTTCCCCTCTTCTACTCTTGTCTGCTCAGCGTATGCTTTCACCTGGCTGCATGGCGTTAGGACGCTGCCTGCCCGTCAGATAAGATTTCAGGCAAACTGTCCTTGGGATATAACCCAGATATACTTCACCAGAAATTCCTGAACCTTATAAAAATAAAAAAAACATCTTGGCACATCACTTATACTAAAATCCTCATTGATGTTCAATTAGAATCACTGACTCTTTTTCTACTTTTTTATCAATATGAATCACAAAGACAACAATGAAATCTATTTGCAGCTCTTTCTCTATTTATTTAACCTTTAACATACAAAGCAAGTCCTACAGTATCAACTGAAGCACTAATCTGCCTTTGATCTGACTATCTTTAAGCAAATGTTTACAGAAAAACTTCACCGAACACATGCAAACCCTGAAAAATATACTCAAATTTTCAGCAAAGCAATTCAGAAAACTTACATTTCCTTCATGGCTGCGACTATGTATAGCGTTCCTGTCTCTCAGCTGTCACCATTCCTCTGTACTGAATGCCTTTATGCCGACACGGGTCACAAGAAGTGGAGCTGACAGCAGGGCCCGCCCCCTGGCTAAAGACAATTAAATCCAAAGTGGAGATTGGACGTAGCCTCGCTGTGACAGACAACTCAGGTACCAACGTGGGAGACTGTAAATTTCCACTTCTCACTACTCCCTGCCCACAAACATACACACAGCCAAGTGGTGGGGATGAGTGTGTGTGTGTGTCACAGAAGCACACAACACACTCCTTATTCATGCTGGAGACACAGAGGACAAGTCAGTGGAAGAGAAAGGCTGGGCTGGTTCAATACTGGGGGTTGGTCTTGAATTATGATCTGATACAAATGGATGAACTGAAGGCAGAATAGAAAGTTGTACTCCTTTTTTCTTTTACACACACTTAACCACTAAGCACTAAAATATGAAGCACGGTTTCATAACAAGCCCCTCATAACATCACCACGCCACTTCCAAGCATCTTTGTGTGAAAACTATTTTTATTCAAGAGTATGCTGTGATAATTTCTGGTATGCGGGACATTGTGAATCACTGTCCTCCGTTCTCTCATGACATGTGGTTTGTTATCTGGGAAATGTAAACCAGTACAGTATCAGCTTATAACAATGCCTAATAAGGGAATATGTCTCCCCTGCTTGTGTATGGTTTGTTTAGACACCATTCACTACTCTGAGCGCTCACAATGGCCCGTTAAAGTCTGGCATTTAAGAGTCAATTAAAAACCAATAAATTCCTCTGCAGGATTTACACTGTAGAAAAGGGGGGGGGGGGAATCAGCTGATGACAAGCTGCACACACAAACACAAACACAAACACAAACACACCTTTCACACCTCTTAGTTTTGCACTATGCCATATTTATGTTCGTGTCATGCTCTGTGTATTATTTTGGTTATGTAACTTCTGACAGACACTGCAAGAGATAGAAAGAAAGCCTGTTTCATGTGGCTGATCTAAAAAAGAATAAAATCAAACAGTTCGCCTTAATAAAATGAAAACCTTGTGTTTATTTGTTTATAACTTAGACAACTCACAGAAACCCTGTGAAAAAAGGTTTGGTTATTGTTGAGTAAAGGCGACATTAAACTGCCAGACTGGATCTATATTTTTGTAAATTGTAGCCACAACTACATCATTCAGTCTTCCTTTTTGAAGTTTAGGTTTTATTCTGCCTTGGATTTAAAATCGATGCTCACATTGTGATAATCAAATATGCGAGGAGCAGATATGTGTGTATGTGAACCTGTTTTGAGAAGAAATATTACATGGATCTAGGAAATCGCAGTGCTAGAAAGACAATAGTATTATCTCTTATTTTAGCAGACAAAAAATATATGTCCGAAGGTTTGAATGAGCTTTAGTTTGTTAATTGTTTAACAAGGTTTAGTCTGAAAACAATGGATAGGCAACAATAAATTAATATTTCCAAATGCTTCTTTTTTTATATTATGACCTCATTTCACACAAAAATATTAAACCATAAACTGGGAAGGTTACATGTTCGCAATCGATAGTAGGTAAAATTGTTGTGAATATAAATAACCACTCCTTATTTTACAGGGAGTTCCTCACAAACCCAGTTTGGGAACTTTATTCTCAGCTCTAGCAGCAGCTTTTATCCTGCTGAGAGGGCAGATTGGGGTTATAAAAAGACACATGCCAATCAATCATACACTGTACTGGGCGGAGACAGAAGAAGTAGGTTAAGTATGTGCCAGCAAGCACAAGATATAAGCTAGTAAACGTATTAGTTCATCAGACCTACTTCAGCAGACTCACCTCTATAGGCTTACAGTGCATGACAGACCCTCATTCAGTCATCCATTCATTCAGTGTGCTGTTGACAGTGAAAGTGCACCTGGAGCCTGATCCCCCACCCACCCACCCCGAAAACATCACATGTCACTGTGAAGCCCGGGCGCGCCTGAACGCATCACAGCAGCCCTCC
>NW_019525238.1:716424-733165 GCF_002814215.2 Seriola lalandi dorsalis | reverse complement strand
TAGTTTTACTATGCAGCCTGTTGTTCCTTGCTCTTGAGTTAAACAATATCATCTATTTTTCTGAGATCATTGTTTCTATGAGCTGGTGCGCGTTTAATATCAGTTTGAGTGGAAAATCACCAGCTTCTCCATGCAACAACTTCTTAAAGCGACAGCCGCCCTCAGTCTGCCCTTCACCTGATTCTCTCACAGCCGCGCTGACTGATAATAACCGGCAAAATCAATGAGCATTCACAGTCTGCTCTCAAGGCATTTACATGTTCACTTGCAAAGTTTGACGATGGTATGCAAAAGCACAGGAAACATTTCGCACGTATGTTCAATGTGATGTCTAACATACTACTGGTAAAGCTTGTTTAAGATAAGCATGGCGCCATTTTCTGAAAAAGCACAATTTATAAGGGGTTCATAAACTGTAATTAATAGATTTATGGTTAATGGTTAATAGCCTAACCATGCCAAGCCAAAGTGAGTTTTCACAATCTGGCAAACCAAAAGGTTGGTCTTAATAGTTTATAACATCATCATCTAACATAAAATATTTCTAATTTATGCCAGTGGAGCACATGTCAGCAAGACCTGTGCATATGGTTCACTGTAGTTCAATGTTATCTTAATCCGGAGCATCGGCCATGCCAAACAGGTGGCACAGCCACGTGTTTGTATGTCATGTATTGCAGGTGAAGTGTCCCAAGATGGAGAATAGTCCTTCAAGATCAACTTTAACTGTATTATTGATTCAAAAACAGGAGGTGAGGCATGTAATGTTGAGAAATACCAAACCAAGAGTTGTTTTTTATATTGAACCAGAAATAAAGGAAAGCATTCTGCAATTCGTGAGGAAAATACACTCAAATTAAATTAGAGGGAAGAAACGATTGTTTTGTTCTTCATTTTTATGCTGTGCATGCTTTTACTTGCATATTTCCTCATTAGCCTTAGAAGCAACAGTTTGTGTCAGTCGCCACTAAGTCCCCTTGAGTTTCAGTGATTGTTTCACCCTGCAGAGAACAAAAGCTCTGTCAGCAGGACAACTGCTTTCTGACGCCTGAGGGTGAAATGGCCAGGAAACAGGAAAGTGAATGGAAAAAAAAATGCAAGTTTGGACGCGCACTGTTTGTAACTGTGCAAAAAAACATCCTTGAATTTAAAGTAGCTGAACACACACAGGTTATAGAGAGCTTTGTCTAACTTGTATCAAATTACAATAGTAGGCATGCCTGCAGGGAAAACATCACCATTATCAGAGTCCCGTTATAATAATTGTAAAACATAATTATAAACATTAGTTTTTACAATTCTCACAGGCAGTAATCATGTTTAGAGTCCATTTCATTGATTTGGCTGGTCAATAGGGGGCGCTGGGGCGCCGCTCCGTCTCCAATTATGCAGATGAGAAAGACTTTTTCATATTAAACATAAATGAATTAAGAAAAAGTATTTATTAAGTCAATTTTTTTTATTTCATCCTACTTCACCCTGAATCCACCTTATTATTTTTAACCCCTTTTTAAACTGTATTTATTTAAGTTTTATATAAATACTGTATACTTCTTGTATACTTCCGCCAGCTGGGGCGCCGGACAAATGTGTGTATGTGTTTCCTCAAACTTTTGGAGAGCAGGTAACCTGACCTGTAATTGGCCCTCAGACACCCCTTCTTTTATAAGAAGCCAATCGTAATTGTTTTAAGTTTTTCTTTTAACATGATTTGACAGTTTTCTACGGATTTCCATATTTGAGGCTGTGGCTCACTCCTGCTCCATAGACCGGAGCTTTCAGAAGATGACAAGTTCAAGTGGGCCCGAAAGACAACTCTGTTATTTCTGTATAGAAACATCATTTTACACGACGCACACTGGAAGAAAAAAGAGGATAAAAGAGCGTGTACCGGACCAGCCCAATTTAAACATTAAGGAGCAGGCAGGTGATCAAGGACGGGCTTACACTTGGGGCATCTCCCGCTGTTGTCATGACCAACGCAGCTGGCTTGCTGGATGCTGTAAGTAATGACTTTTATTGCTATCCCTGTTGTGTCGGCACCGAAACGTTGTGGACAACGTCGGGGGCTGGACCGGAAGTAGCCGCAGCCATCTTGACAATTGTTTGAAGCTAAGTTTTTTTGGCAGGCTTAGCATTAGTTAGGTGACGGCTACAGGATTGGCATTAGAAAGCACAATGAAGAGGTGACAAAAAATCGGCACATCCTCTTCAGAATAATCGTTTTTGCACAACTTGTGTTTGTGCCGCGCTATATTGATGCCAAAAACAATGTGCAGGAGAGATTTTTTAGTTTTCTTCATGTAGTGCTTCTGGCTACTGACTTAACGTTAGCTGTTGCTGTCCACTGTCCACGAGGAAACGCCATGTTTTTAAACCTAAATACTGGCAGCTTCTATGAACTCGCTCCAAACACTAAGCAGTACTCAAGCAAGACTTCACTTGGACTTATATTATCAACACTTCACTCTTTATGTTACTTTAATTTGTGCATTTACACTTCATAATCACTTCCACACTGTTACCTGCTTGCTGGCTGCAGGATGGGACTCTGTGTGCTGCTGTTGCAGTGCTTCTGGCCGGTGCTTGGGCAGCATTAGTGTTTTTTGATTGGTTTGAAGGTGTAGAAAATTGCATAATATGTGATCTTTAATAAACAATGGTTTTGTCGACTATATAGTAAAAACTACTAATGCACTTCTAAAACTAGACTGAAATAAAAAATCAGACCAGAAAACTTAATAAGAAATGAAAATTAAAAAACTATCATAAATCTGTGCTATAATAACTATAATAAATCTTTTAGCGCCAGCTGCCACTGAACATGATTCCAGTGTTTTATTGTGAAATACAGAAATCCTTCCTCATTGTAGGAAGTTTAACAGTGATTACATTATGTTGAGAATAGAGGACTGAAGCATGCTGAGTTTTCAGATTTTGCAGATCTTCTAAATGTATTATAAATACTAATAATAACTATAAATGGATTAGTGAAAAGTGGAAGGGGGCCCACTGAGGCTGCAGATGTAAGGGGCCCAGATTTTTGTGCTACGCCACTGGCAGCAGACGCACAATGACGATAGTGTATCACTGACAATGACAACCATACATCTTGCCCAGGCAAAAAAATAGTACAAGGTAAGATAAAGCATCATTGTATTAACAGAGAAACATCTCCACATGTTTCTTATTCAATGTTTTGATCTGCGTTGTTGCCTGTGCGCAGATATCTGATATTATAACCCCATTGACTAACTAATACTTTCATTTTGTGTCAGCTACTAAAACACAAAATCAAAGCCCTAGCAGATACAGACGCTCATAACTCCAAGGTCACGATCTGTCGTCCTCCCAGCAGGTTTGCTGCATCTAGTGACAGAGGACCGTCTGATTGTTTACACTGAAGAGTTCAGGGCCAGAGGTTGTTGTCCTGGATAGATTTAGCCGGTCTTTTGTTAGAGGTCTGTCTAAGGTCAGACCAGTCACATGGTAACAGTGTAATCCTGTCTCACATGCAGACGCTGTTTCTATCTCTCTGCAGAGCTGGCTGTGTTCTCTACCGGCAACCTTGTGACTCACCTCAGGTGGAGCATTTTACTGTACACAAACATACAGACAAGATAGAGACATAATGAAGGATGATATGAACACTAAGACATTTATCTGATGAATAAATCCACTAAGATTACATGTGCTGCAGCTAGGGATGCTATGTTTTTGGGATTTGTGTAAGCAAGGGCCAGATATATTTACTCAGCTTTCTCACAGAGCCTGCTGTCTTTGTCAAAGCTGACTAATAAGACCACTGCTCACTTGCTTGTCCGTGTCCCGGCTGCTAATACTTCAAGGGAGCATATAAGGCTTAATCCCATATTACCGTGGCTATGTTAAGTGTAAACATCTGACTGTCACACACAGCAGGAAGATAAACATAATTCCTGGTTGATAAGGTTGAGCAGCAATCTGAGTTTAGGAAACTTTATAGGCATCTTCAGCCTGGTATGTGCATGACATGAGATGGAAATGTGGGTGAAAGCGGCTGGCTGCTGAACCCCTCTCGTTTAAAGACAATCCTATAAAGAGATCTTCTTGGCGGGAACCTGTCGTTTAATTCAGTGTGTGTGTTGTCTTTGCTGTGCCATTTCTTACATAATGGCTGGCTGGGATTGCACTACACTGGCCCAAGTCCTAAGACTGTCTAATGAAATGTAAACGCAGGCTTTCTGTGGTGCCAAACTAGGACTAAAACTACAATATACTGCATTTCTATGCTGTGTGTCAGTATTGTTTATTGTTTGTTTGTTTGTTTGTTGTTTTTTTTTGCATATTCAGTCATGGAAATATAAAAGTGGTGTATACGAGGGATTGGGAGAGAGAGCCAACACTTTTCAGGTCAGTCTCTGGCTAAGTATGGGCTTACCACTCTCTCTCTTTCCTGGTAATCCCTAACTAATAGCAAATTAGGATATTGGCAGTGACAGCAGCAGTGAGTTATGTCTTCCGTCGTCTGGGAGGACGTACGGTATCAATACTCGGAGACAAGGTCGCAAATGTGCAGGTCTGTCCGTCACAGAATACAACACAGTTATGGCTAAAATCATAGACTGTGTGGTAGGAGCACACTATAACATCCAGTAAACCATAGAGATTGTGGATTACTTCAGTGGTGGAGGAAAAAAGTTTTTTTTTTAATTAAAAGTATGGCAGTATAGGCAAAAAGTAGTTAAATAAAGGTAAAAGTGCTTATTATGCAAAATAAATGGCTCATATCGGTGTTGTAGTAAAATACAATATATTATTAGGTTATTACCAGTGATGTGTGATGCGTAAGCAGCATTTTCAATTCGCAGCTGGTCGAGGTGGAGCCAATTCCCACGTTATACACAGACTGGTAGTTTAAAGTACAGTAATGTATCATATTTTTTATATATATTTTCAGACGCAGTGGTGAAATGTAACTCGAGTACATTTACTCTGGTACTTCCATTGTATTCTGCTTTATACTTCTGCTCCACATTTGACAATTGTAGTTGCTACTTTACAGATTAAGATTTTCAACACATAGTATGTGATCAGTTTGTGTAATATTTTCGCTGTATAGAAAGGTGTGCAAATTAGCCTTCACCCCAACATTAAAACAACCATAATAATATTGATTGATAATTGAGTAGTATGATGTATAATAGCATAACACTAACAGGGGCCATTTTGCTGCATTATAAGTACTTTTACTTTTGCTGAAAATACTTGAACTTTTATTGAAGTAATATTTTGAATACAGGAGCTGTACTTGTTGAATATTTTTCTGTTGTGGGAAAAGTTCTCAGATATTTTACTTCAGTAAACATATCAATTCCACAGTGTAGAAATACTCTGGTACAAGTAAAAGTCATGCATTCAAGGTTTTACTTCAGTAAAAGTACACACCTTTAAAATATATTTAAAGTACCAAAAGTAGAAGTACTCACTATGCAGAGTTTCTTTTTTCAGAATAATGTAGGCTATATAATATTACTGGATTATTATATGTCATGCATTCATGTGTACATCACTTGAACGTTGTAGTTGGTAAAGGTGGGGTTAATTTAAACTTTTCATACTGCTGGGTATAACTTGATATACGATACTACTTCACAACTTATTTGTTGATCATATTTTATACTTATAATCTGAATCTGAAAAGTAACAAATAACAAAATTATCAAATAAATGTAGTGGAGCAAAAGCACAATATTTCCCATTGAAATGTAGCCAATTATTAGTAAAGGAAATTGCATAGAATGGACAAATTCAAGTAAAAAAAAAAATATATATATATATATATATAGAAAAAACACATCTTACTTGCAACAAAGCTCATGTTATCAGCTTTATGTCCAACCACCTGCAGCCTTCTCCATCTGCTCCAAATATAATGAATCCTACATGTGAGCCACATATAGAAAAACATCATGGTTGAATAGAGAATGTCTCTTCCTAGAAAAACATGCGCACAGATGGTATGATCGACACAACTCTGCATGTTCTGTACACGTCAGCCATGTAGCACCTGAGGTGAAATTTGATGCAGCATAAGAAACCACCAGAATAAGTCAGCACGGGCGACCAGAGAGCAAAATCTGGTGCTATTTTTAACATGTTGTTATCGTGAACCAAAGCTCCTACTACTGATCTTTATTACCAGAAACTACATCAGAGGAGGCCCATGTGTTTATAACCCTGCACACCCAGGAGTTAAACCTACACCCAGGCAGATAATACTTTTATTGAAGGAGGGGGGAAGACGGAGCCGTTTCTCCATTTGTCTGGTAGATTTCCGTCTTTGCAGATTCTTGCATGAGGAGACGTCACAGTGTCACACTGAAGCCTCAGTGAGTCACACGGTGGCATGAGTCAAGAGCCAAGAAATGTTACCCTTTATTGCACTCTTCAGGATTTTTATATTGTTTTTTGGCAGAAAAAGATGGAAATTGTCAAGAAGATTTGTTTTTAAGGACTGTACAGGCCACGTGACAGACATATGAATCATAAACTGGACAGAGAAAATAAAAACTTAGTTTTAGTACAACCAGTGTCCTTTTTTTAAAGGAGGCTGCAACTTGATGTGAATATATTAAAACTGCAAACCAGTATGTTGCCATTGATTTGTAAAGGAAATTGAGATTTGTTTGGGATTTGAAACACAACTAATTAGTTAGTTAAAATATGTATTGGATGAACATGCATAGGGAACATTAATTGGTGTCACTGATGGAGGATGCACAGATTTCATGCCATCAAACATCTGACTCTTATCAGATGACTCTGGATCAGATAAACTGATTCATGTCAGCTGAGACTGACAATTAACATCAAAAACAATGACTGATAGTGATGTTTAAACCTTTTATTAGGAGACATTATTAAGGGCCCCCATTGTAAACTATCCTAGAAAATATCACATAGGCCAAAGGGGCAATCTGATTAATTGCTTGACAGGCTGCAAAGAATGTTTTTGCTGCTGTGCCAAGAAATAAACTGACCACGGGATTCGGGTGTGAGTCATGTTCACTGACAACAGAGAAGTTGGGCAATAAAGGTGGAGAAAACAAGATTAAGCGTCTACGGCCGTGTTTGCAGCTCTGTGAGGCGGTGCTCTGAGTGACATTTCAACACATCTTAGCTTAGCATGTTAGCATCCTAACATTTACTGACTCATACTAAACAAAAATTACAGCTGAGGATGTTGGGAATGTCATTAGGTTTCAGGTATTTGGTCATAAACTGAAGCGATATTTTCACAGAATAAGTGAAAGATTTGACATAATGATGGCGCTAGATTAAAAGTCAGGGGATCACTAAATCAATAGGGTTCATCCTCTGCCTATCTTGGGTATCTACACCAAACCTAATGGCATACCATAGCACAGTTGAAAGATTTAAGTAAAAGCCAAAGATTTTAACCTGCTGGTGGCACTAAAGGTGAAATCGGGGGGTCACCAAAGTCAGTGATGTTTGTTCTCTGGGGATAGTCAACATTTCATATCAATCTGTCAATAAGTGGTAGAAATACTTCTGTCTGCATCAAAGTGGTGGATTGACTAACATCCCTAGAGCCATTTACAGTCTGATTTAACTGACAAAAGGTTGGTTTCAAATAAGTCCAGTCTCACAGCTTTCAGGGTTCACTCTGTCACCCTCTGACCTGGGGCCAGTGTAGCAGTCTTCAGCTGCTGAACAGGAACCAACTGAGTCACCAAGCTTTTATCATTGAGAGGCTTGTAAACACTGTCTCCATGGAAATTGAATAAAATGATGAGAAATACAAGATCTTCCTGTACACTCTCCATTTGTCCAGTCTGAAACCCAATAAACTGGACTTTCCCACCCAAGTTACTTAGCAACAACCATAAAACATTTGTAAAGGAAGCTTGCTGGGGTAATAACTAATTGTGTTGTTTATTCGTGCCTTTTTCAACATGTAAGCCTTCAAGAAGCTGGGCTGGAGGCCAAGGGTTTTGTTATCTAAAGGATGGCCTCAGTGTTTTGGTTGAACTGCACTTTAATGTGTTCTAACAGCGGCTCTGCTCCACAGTGTACTCCCCAGTGGAATTTGAGCTTACCCGCTGTTCTGAACCTCAGGGCTCCATTAAGGTGACGTACAACTTGTCTTCGCCTCCAACACTCTTTGAAATTAGAGTGATGGAGCCCACAGGGACGCCAATTATAAACTACAGAGCAAGTGCACTGACGCAAACATATGCACATATTTAAATCACTGCTTACATGTAGCCGTGCCTCACTATTTACTGACCTTCTACGCACCTTTATCAACTTGTGATGAACGAGTGATTTGAAAAAACGGCCCCATTCAGATACTGTTCCCATGAGTTCAGAGCCCTGGATGAAGGATTTATTTGTTTCCCACAATGCATGAAAAGCTGTGTTTCCTCCAAGAAACTGCCATTCTGTGACAGTCAACTCTCTGCAGCCACAGTGATGATAAGCTGAGAAAAGGCGCCATCTTTAGGTGGCTTCCTAAACTTTATCTTAAAGTGTTACTCAGATTCACACAAATATATCTGGATTTTTTTCTAAATAAAATAATGAAAAAATGTAAGGAAAACCTGTTTTTTAAACTTTCATTTCACATTGTATATTTAATAAATCCTGTACTGAAAACTTACAACTTCCCCAAGACTTTTTCTGGGGTTTTTTAGTAGTTAGTAAAATATGGCTTTATCAAGGTAAAAAAACAAGCCATAGTTTTCTAAACTTAACTTTTAAACCATATTAATTTGCTCAACACAAACACTAAATAGAAAGTATAGCACTGACACTCCAACCCCGCTATTAGCATTTATAAGCAGTATAAGCATTTAATAAATTGCTTATAACACACCATAATAAGCAGGAAGCATATTTAAGTGTCAACAACTACAATTCTTCCTGTGAACAACCCATAAGTGGAGGCTGCTGTATAAACAGTTTAACATTTAGTTCTGACCAAGTAATTTGATTGGACAAAAGGTATTCCATGAGTGCTGATAGAGTATAACACTGGGACTTTTATGTATCACTCTGCTTCACAGGTGTTCTATTAACCTACTAGCATTACATTAACGGTTGTTATCTAGCCTATCCTACATTGAAATAAACTTTGCACCACAAAGAAAATATTTCCCAAAATAACATTTGAATTAAATTATATATGGTCGTCAGAAGAGGATGAAGGGAAGAAGCCTGGATACTTCAGCACACTCCTGAGGTAACGCGTAGACCAGGGTTGTCCAAACTTTTTTGAGTCTAACATCAAATTTCTGCTTCCCGTTTGTCTGTTTTATGGAAACCTTAATTCCACCTGGATTGTAGAGATGTCTACGAACTGTAGGACAGTGCTATCGGTGAAAAGGAAAAATGCAAAGTGAGCTTGCTTCATTAACAAATACTGTGTGGTGGGCCACTTATAGTATATTTTAAGAGACAAGCTGGGGGGCCATTTAAAATTGGTCAGGGCTGGACTTTGACATGCCTGGTGTAGTTAGTTAGTTATTCAGATACTGCATATAAAACCACAAATGTCAACCTCAGGGTGGCGCTAAAGTGGGTGATCAAACGGCCGACATCGCGTTCCCTAGAGCAATTCTGCTAACATGGCTAAAAGAATGTTACAATGAATTCAAATGAAGCCACTATGACATACTTCAACATTCACACATGAGATATGTCGAATAAAACCCTACTCGTGCTTGCTATACAGTGTTTAATTGCCAAAACCAAACGCAGTTATGAGAGATGGATGACATCATCATTCTGAAATCAAATATTGTATTATTTTGCTGTGTTGACGGTGAAATTGACATGCAAACAGTTTAGTAACAGCTCTATTTTCTGGTGCACACACTGGGCAACAGAGGCAATGCTGTTATACAGGGCAGCAGGAAATTGCTTACATTTAAAATGGTAAATCTAAGTGCAGAAGTGTGTTGGGGTAAGTGTAAGTATTCACGCAAGAGGAATGTCATTGGTTGAATAGTGAGGTGAACTACAGCTGCCAAATGCAATCAAATACAAAATAAAAGCTGCAGGCAGGTCAACAATACCTTGACTGCTTCTGTGAAACAAATACATCAGAAAACTATGTCACTTCAAAATAAGAGTTCAAAATTAAAAATATTTTCTGGATGAATGAAATGAATGCACACTTCTATTTACCGACAGCTGTCCAGTGTGAGCCAGTACATTGCATGGACTCGTTCTGCTTTCTTATACTGTCATAATAAAATTAAATAGAGTTCATTATAAGGGCTGGTGCTGAAATTTGTTGAGGCCAAACTACATTTTAAAAGAGCTACAGCTTGTTTAAATTCTAGTAGCAAATAATTTCATGCATGTGCAACACAAAGATGTTCTGTTGTAAATATATAATACACAGTTTCATCAAAACCCATCTTTCAAAACCTACAACAACAGATTAACATGATACTTAATACCAAATATCTTTCCTCAGATTTAATTTATCTCACTAAAACAAACTTTAAACTGCCGACAGAAACAGCTGTCTCTGAATATGCCTCTGTAAAATCAGAACCAGCTCCTTTCAAAATATATATTTTGTAAACCTACTACAAACATACAGATGCATACGTTTTTCTTCTCACCTCATACTGTTTTTTTTTTTCCTTCGCAGATTCACCAATGTATGTCCCCTGCCAAAGCATCAACCTTAAAAACCTCAAACTCCGCAGCAGCTGCAGCCACAGCCACAAACTACAACCTGCCGACCCTTCAACAGTCAATGTTTATGCTGGACAGCAACTCCTCCAAGGCCTCCAGCTTCTGATTGGCCTCTTCGATCGCACTGTACGTCTGCACATTGCTGGCGATGTGGTAGCGGATGTCATCCACTAAAGGGACGGAGTCAGTCTCGTGTCGCTCCTCCAGTGACGCAGCATCCTCTTTGATGATCTCGGCAAACTCAGCCTGCTCCACCAGCTGTGACAGACAGGAGCGACAGGTACATAGTTATGAATTTATCCAGAGGGGGAACTGAATGCGCCTGACCAGAAAATCCAGATCATTAACCTCAGCTCAGAGCTGTTATATTTTGAAAACAGATCTATCACATGTAGCTCCCAAACCCAACAACAAAAATATTATTACTTCAGAGGGTGGACTTGAATGTCACTTTTGGCATAATGGAAATAATACTGTATATGTACAAGAAGTGTACAAGAAAGAATTTCTACATGAAACTATGAAATACAAGAATTCTGATAATACATTAGACAGTAGTAGCTTGCACAGCTCTTAAGTACACAAGCAATGTAACGGGTGCATGGTCTTGCAATCTAATCAGATCGCACAGAATGCCAGCGCTCACAGATAAATAGTCTTCTTGTTCTCTAGAACTAAATCATTTCAGCTATAAGCCATCATGGCTTAAGAATTCTGGTAAACTTGAAAGACAGTGAATAGTTAGAATTACTGCCTCGCCTTGGTATGCATCCATGTCTGTCCAGAGTCATATATCGGGTGAAGACTTTGAAAGATGTAGTAAAAGGTATCAAGTGTATCTTGTCATAATTACAAAATGAATTCTTGAGTCATGGCCAAAAACATTTTTTGTGAGGTAGTAGTATTCTTGAATTCATACAGTAACCTTTTCCCTGCACACAGTCTTATACTATGCCTTATACAAAGCTAATCACCTGCTGGCTCTAGCTTCATTTACTATACTGGACAGACCTGAGAGTGGTATTCAATTTCTTGGTTAAGTATCAACAAAACAGTGATCTAAGCTTATTTCCCAAAAAGCCAAATCTTTCTTTAAAGGAAAAGTCTTGGATTTGTTTTGTGATCTTCAGCCAACAGAATATCCCAGACACACTCCTGTTATCCAGACAAAATAAAACCCATTCCAGTGTCAACACAGACAGAGACACCCACCCGCTCAATGATCTTGGCCATGAACTCTGTGCAGTGATCCTCCAGCCGAGACAGACGGAAAAGCTTGGCCGTCTTCCACATGTACAGAACGTTATCTTCACATATGGTCTTAGCAAGCGTCTTCCCACACAGGCGCTTCAGCCCCGGCAGCAGATACATGTCAGCCACACACAGCACGTCAAACACATTCTCCATTGTTAGCTGGACATAAAGAACAATGGGTCAAGTGTCAAACAATAAAGCTGTGCATTCGAGAAGCATACCATTGTTGTTTAAGAAGTTGTTACTCATTGATTAAAATTCTCTGACTCTCATGGCAATTTTTCAGGCCATAAAGAGTCCAAAAACTCGTTCTCCAGTACATTATCAGCAGGACAGCTTTACTACACAAGTTTGTTTGTGTCGACAATCACTGGTTACACAGTCAAGAACCATATAAATTATATTATACTTATAGATTATACCAGCAAATGCATAGAGTGGAAATATTTGGTATGTTACATAAGTCAAGGATGCAAACATGTTAAACATGCACCCTGCAGTATATAACAGTAATTCCTAATAATTTAATGATTCATCATTAAACACAACTTAAAACTGGCTAAGAAGCAGAAAATGGATGAATGGAAGGATGGAGTAAATCATTTTTTTTTTAATTTTGACGAATTTATCTGAGGTCTGGAACAATAGCACTGGGGATTTTCCAGTTGTTGTAAAAATATTTTATAGGTAACAAAAAAATATTTAAGACATTTGTAAATGAAATGCAAGCCTTTTAAGCATTTTCAAGACCTGCAGACAGTGTGAAAATTTGAATATAATCTGAATATACACAATGTTGCATCTTATTGCATGGTGGACATTAAAATTATATATATATTTTTTATATATATATATATATATATATATATATATATATATATATATAGAGTTGGTAACTTTGTCTGCCATCTGTTGGGTGCTGAGCAGGGAGTGTACAGTGGGTTTTTATATAGCCTAGACTAGACTCCCCAGCTGGTAGCCTGAGAAGAAAGTGTTTCTAATTTTAAACATTTTTAAACTAAAATTTTAAACTCCCCAAAATGAACACCTCAAACTTCAGACAGAAATTGTGCACTAACCTCTGTGTCATTAGTGTAGATGTAATACATGACGTGGATAAAGATTTCATGGGAGATGTTGTGTAAAGTTATCACTGGGGTGCTGGGCTGGGACTGCAGCTGCTCTCCCTCACTGAAGTGGTCCTCCATTAAGGCTTTAAAGTAATCACTACGCCCGCAGAAAAACACCTTGAGACACACACAACAAAATTCTTATGTTAATTGTTTAATTGACAGGATTTTGGCAGGATGTGAGGGTTTGTAATGCAACTGAGGAATATTATGGGAACTTTGCTGTTCGTACCTTGTGACATAAGAAATTGTAACCATCGACTCTGAAGCAGATGTCAGGATAAGTAGGGAAGCGGTCGACTCTGTTAAAGGGAAGTTCTCCAAATCCAACCTTGGCAGAATCAACCACAAAAGTCTCATTAAAACTGTCAAATACTACCAGCTATAGTGTGTTAAATATCTTCCATTTTTTTGCAACTTATCCTTACTCTTAGCTCAGTGGGCAGTGCACAGTCTGCTAACTGAGCCATTTCCTCCTGAAGCTGACAGCTGTGTGGCTCCAGGCTCAGGACTTTCACACAGATTCCTGGCTTGTTGGACACTTAAGTATGAGGAAAAGCATGAAAGAGTGACAGACAGACATCATTCATCATTCAGACATGAGTCATGTGGAAAACGTCAGTCCAAGGGGCGTCGTGTGGCGTCGTGGTCTAAGCAGGCGCCCCATGTGTAGAGGCTACAGTCCTCGCTGCAGTTGGCCCCGGTTCGAGTCCCGCATCGGACGGCCTTTACTGCATGTCATTCCCCCTCTCTCTGCCTCCCCATTTCCTGTCTCTCTCCACTATCCTGTCCAATAAAGGCACAAAAGCCCAAAAAATATACTTTAAAAGAAAACGTCAGTCCAAGCTGCTGAAAAATGGTCAAGAGGTTAACAAGGCATTACACTGTTTTAAAGTGTTTTGAGGCAATTTGAAAAAGCTCTGTGTATTAGTGATAACACTCATATTACCAGTGTAAATGTGAACCAACAGTACTGACTTACCAAATTCATACAGCTGTTTGCATTTATTCTCCAGCTCCTCCATGAAATCTGCCATCTTGCACTGCTTAGCAAGTCGTCTGCAGTCCTCCACCAGGCTTATATCAATGTCCATTCGTCCTGTAATATCAAGGAAAAAAGAAAAACTTTAACATTTTACGTGTTAAGAACGGCAGGAACTTGTCTGCATATGTTACCTTTTTCTAATTTTCTATTATTATTATTATTATTGTTTTCACAAAAGGTCCTTCAGCTTGCTTATATTGTCAGATATTTTTTAGTTTTCAGGCTGTTTTGTCAAAGTGACAATGCAATGGTACAAAATGGGGACCCACTCAAAAACAATGCTCTATAGTGCTAGTGGTCAGAATCTCCACATCAATGAGTTTCCAATTAATTGGGCATGGTTGAGCTTTGTTATTGACACATTAAAACTAAAAAGTAGTGCAGACTGAATTTTCCTGCAAAGTTTAGAGAGTGTGATCAACGTAGAAGCCTGAATATTTGCTGCTCTAAAACACACAAACCTGTATAGAAATATCGCAGGATGGCTCCAAAGGCTGCAGGGTTGATCTGAAATCAAAACAGCTTTTATGCATATAGATACCGATATGACACAATATGACTGTATTAGTGTGTAAGAGACATGACAATGTAATAACAAAGCAGACACTACAAAGCAGCAGCTATTTAGATATTTATGTACCAAAGGATGTTTGAGGGTTATCAAGTTTTTCCCTTTCCATTTGGTCTCAAACATTTCAGTGAAGTACTCTGAGCGTGCACTGAGAACACAGCGGTGGGCCAGAAATGTTTGTCCATGAACCAGGAACTTGACATCGCTGTGTTGACCCTGCTCCAGTAACCTAAGGTAAAAACATACAAACATTTGGATTAGATTAACAAACTGTGTGCAGATTGTCCAGTTGATTAATGCAAAAACTATAAAGGTAGCATACTGTGCATTATTAGTTCATTAATATCATTTTCCTGTTTCTTGTCTATGTTAATTATTAAAACAGATGAGGAAAATGAACTGCTCTGTAGCAAAGTTAAATTATTTACAAGAATAACTATCAGGCATTTGACCCTTACATGTGCAGAAAGTAGTTAAAATCATCCCGCTGCATGGCGCGGACAGGGACACATTTATAATCTTTGAGCAGGCGTCGAACAGAGTCATTTAGGGAGCCATACATGCACCTCTCACCATCAAACGTGTTGGCTTCACACTTGGCACCTGAAAGCAATGAAAGGAAAAAACTGATACTACAGTACATTTCAGTGTTGAAATGTAATGCTCAACACAAAACTACAGTGGAATATAGGTAATCACTCTTTAGATTTTCATTATGTTTGTGTTACCAGCCTTACCACTAGCCAACAGGTACTGGACCAGCTCCTCATGACCACAGAGACAGGCATAATACCTGAAGAACAAGAGTGATCACATTTCAGGTGGTCGGGATAATGATAACATGTCAGCCAAACAAGTAGACTCCTTGCCTAAAGTGCACTTACAACGGGGTGCTGTCCCATTTATCTCTTACATTGAGGTCCACATCTCTTTGTTCAACAAGGTATCTAAGAAAGAGAAGAAAAGAAGTGAGTGGTTACAGTCTACACAATTACAACCTGTCATAACCTGAGAAAGTTACTAAATTAAATTGAATGAAATTGATTAAATAAATAAAACTGAGTACAACGATTTGATGAATAAATTATAATTAATAAATTAATTACATGTATTCAATTAAATAAATTTGAGTTATTTTTCATTAAATTAAATTTATTCTAATTAAGCTGAGAAAAAATTAATTGAATTACATTTATTCATATATGAATAAATAAATTATGTTGACTGTGTTAAATTGAGTTATAAAATAAATGAAATTTAGCTTTATTAATTTTGAAATAAATGAATTTGATTTAACTTAATTAAATTGAGTGAAATAAATTAAATTTACTCAATAAAATTGAGTTGTTTAAATTTAGTTAAATTGAGCGATAGACCTATAGGAACCCTTCACACAATTAATGATAGTATGCATATGCCTATGGTAGGCCATTGATATCAGGAAGTCAGTTGGTGAGGAGAATGTGGATCCTTTTTTCCTCAAGTTGATCTGCACCTCTTATTAAGTAACACATCACATATATATTGAACCTTTTTATCTAATCAGAAATAGTTCCTAGTGTTTGGAAATCAGCTCATGTGGTCCCTTTGCACAAAGGTGGAGATAGTAATGATGCCAATAACTACAGCTAATCAAAGAACCATCTCAGCTGTCACACTAGTATTAAGTGATTTGATTGCCAGATTAGGAAAGAAACATTGTGCCTCTGTGTTCATAGATTTAGAAAATGCATTTGATACGGTTGACCGCTTTCTACTGATAGAAAGATGGTTCATTGCTAGTTTTGATAGGGATGCTTGAAGCTGTTTTCAAAATTACTTATTAGACGTCATCGTGTGAGGATGGGCGGGGCCTCCTTCTGTATTGCTATACACAGTATGTTTGTGTCTATACATGTAGACTACATTAATGAAACATATATACACATATATATATATATTCCGCCAAGCTGGACAAATGTACTAGGTTAGGTAGATAGTTAAAACTGCATTGAAACTGAATGTCCCAAAGCAGAGAAAGTATCT
>NW_019525238.1:714348-716374 GCF_002814215.2 Seriola lalandi dorsalis | reverse complement strand
GTATGGACTACAGGAATGTAAATAATTGAGGAATAGACGGACAATCAGACTTCACAACTGCTTCATCTGGTTGAAGGCCTGGCTCTAATACTCACGATTCGCCACTGCAAATCTGTACCAGCAGCAACTTCCAGGGCAGAGAGAAACACACAGACAGAAACCTGACACACAAGACCAGAGCTCTTCTGAACATGCATCGACCAGTGTTGCACCGACTAGACGCATACATGCAGACTTTTGGCATCTTTGTGCTTACTCCTTCTCATCTTACTCCAGGAGCTGGGTGGGGTTACAGATTTCTCTTTGGTGAAGTTTGTGTTTGTTTGAAATCTATTTATTGTAAATAGTGGGAAATGTTAAAATTTTCAGGTTACCACACTCATCTTATAATGTGTATTTTGGTTGCAGTAATTAGTCACTTATCAATTTTAGAGTATTAACTGTATAACATTCTCCCAGAGAGCAGCTGTAATTTAAGGATTTTTTTTTTCTGCTGTGGCCAGAATGAACCTGCATGTGTGGTCTGAGTCTTGAAAGAAAACAGTTGTGTGGATATTTCACTAAACCCGTTACACTTATTTGTTACAGTTTAGTCGCAGATTGTTTGTCTGCTATCAAAGTGATGTTGAGTGCCAGAAAGTTTGAGATACATTACAAACACCTTGGTTTCAGTGGGGGAAGAAGTATTAATAATTCACACAATGTACTTAAAGCATCAAAAATGTTATAATGTTAAATAAATACTATTATTTTAATAGTATTATTGATGCATTGCACTGCAAGCAGCATTTTAATGTTACAACTGGTGGATTTTATGCTAATTTGAACCATTTTATATATTAATCTGTAATGATGCATCATATTTTATAAATTGATCAGATATTTTGTTTGTTAAAACTTAATCTGGAAAAAATAACCAGTCACTCCATCCGGCAGATAAATATATTGGAGTAAAAAGCATAAAGTTACATGAAACAGAAATTAAGGACAGTACTTGAGTAAATATTCTTAGTTACTTTCCACCACTGCGTGATGGTGTGATCGTGGAAAAAACAGTCCTCCTCACGTCTCAGTCAGTAGCTGACATTACAAGGTATTTTGTCTAACTCCAACTGCACCAACCAGGGATTAAGAATCACCTTTCATCATCATCATCATCATCATCATCATCATCTTTGAAGTCACATATGTAGGTCCAGCTTCATACACTCCAGATCCACCACTGGGGGGCAGCAGCCCACAATGACCACACATGGCTCATCCCATTCACTGGCTGGCTCTGGGTTGCCGTGGCAACGGGTCTCCGTGAAGCAGACTCATTGGTGGTGAGGCTCAGAGACACAGAGGGCAGTGTTGAGCCAGAGGGCGGGAGATGAATCCCAATCAGCAGCTGAACAGAGCTTCACACACACAACAAACACACTGACATGGACGTGTTTCTCCAATTAATGTTCATTCTCTACAAGCTGTTGATTTAATTTGTCTGCTTGTACATACAAATAATCAAAAACACCTAAATCACAACTGCATTTTTGGATGTCTAGCACTCCTGGTATGTTTATTTTCACACTCATGATTGACAGGTAGCAGTAGTGACTTGTGGTGTTGACAGCTGTTATGTAGCACTATAGGCTGCAGCTGCTTGGCACAGTCTTGATGTTTTAAGCATCTACAACCATATGTTTGTACTCTCTTGCTATCAGGCCGATATGTTTAATGCTGTTTTTTTAATCCTCCCAAATGTAAACAATTATACCATGCTGTGTGAGTTAAAATGATCCAAACCTTTAGATAAGCAACATCACTAATTACAAGCAAAACTTTACAACACAGATGTGATTTGTGTGTGTATATCAGTGCTTTCATGATCACATAAATATATATGAGAATGTGTGAATCACTATCTCCTTAGATGTTTGAGAACACACCCCCACCCTCCCCCCGTCCCAAAATGAGACAGGGATGCATAACTAGATTTAAGGTTATGTAATGCTGACTGGAGGCATGGAGGATGTGTATAATCCAC
>NW_019525238.1:605529-714298 GCF_002814215.2 Seriola lalandi dorsalis | reverse complement strand
TAATAAGGTTTAGAATGAAAATCACTAATCAATATTATACACCTGTTTTAGTGAGGTCCCTGGGTTTGTTAACAACACAAGAGTTAAATACTTCATCCCTATGAGCAGAACTTGTTAGTTGAAGACGTTATAGCAAAGCAAATATGCACACATATCACCCTCCCAACGTCATAAGTTTTATATGGACTCCTCCCCAGAGTGTCCCAAATGCAAAATAGAGACAGGGATTATAGGGAGTGAAATTAATAAATTCCTCTCTATTACTACAGAGTGTGACCCACTATGCATGTTACTACCTGTATTACTCACAAGTATAAAAGGAAACTCTATAAAATGCTTACATTTACAAGAAAATGCAAGTTCCATCCAAAACATATTGGCATAAAATCATACTTGAATATGTATCTTTGGATTATTTGACATGTATGTTACATTGCAAAGACAATGTATTTCACAGAGTATGGGAGCCTTTTATGTCATATACAGTATTGGTCTAGATATCTCTGCAATTTTCGCAAGAGGGTTTGTATTGACCTAAGTGACACCTGTCTATGAGCACTTCTTTATTTTTACTTTTTTAATCATATATTGTTTAATCACATTGTGTGTGTGTCCCGGGACTGGGTTCACTGGCCAATATATTATGAATTCGCCACAAATAGAATCTAATTCTGTGTAAAACTCTGGCTTTTGAAGGGAATGGGAGATGGCACTCTAATTGGTTTATTACGTGTTATGCCCAAAACACTCCCACGATTAATTAAGAGACTAAATACAACTCTTTTGAACTATGTGCCAGGCTGACTTTTTACCAGAGTAGATCACCGTGGTAACAGGTGTAGGTCACCATTGTAACCCAGGTAGATCACCATGGTAACAGCGGAAGATCATTATGGTAACCTGTCTAGAAGCAGGTTAACTTAATAGGATCAGATCACAATCTATCATAGCCTGACTGCTGGTCAATCAGATCACTGGAAAAACTGGGTGATCATTCCCGCAGGATCAGAGGGACAGTTTACTCCAATAAAAAATACAAAATGAGGATTATAGCTGTATTTTAAGTGCACTGTCAGGAATGACATCAATAAGAATGTGTTTACACTCTTATTTCATCACTGCACCTCAGATTAAATTAAAGACTGTGTGATGATAATTGGACAACTCTGTTGTCTTTAATGAAAAAATTACATTAGGCCTACATTATTTTTAACTTTTTGTGTTTTGTGTGTTTCATATCAGTGCTATTTACCTCATAAAAGAATTTAGAGGCAAAGGACAAATTATGGGACCAAACCATTATTCATTTATTTTGCAATATCAGTTCTACATACAAATGATGATGAAACACAAAAATAGCTTAGTAAAACCAGAAGCATTTGAGATCTACTGGTCATTCTTCCAGTTCCAGTTTGGCAAGTCTGTGTTTTAATAAGGAAATCTGAAGTTGAAGTTTTTCTCGTAACAGCAGGAGGTTTTCTTTCTGCAGTTTCAGCACATCAACCTGTAAACTCTCTGGGAGTAGAAAAACACACGTAATTAGTAAGTATGTAATACCTGTCACTGAAAAGAATTCTCTATTCAAATATGTGTATTTTTAATTCAACAAAATTAAGAAGTTCTAATTAAACAGGGTTCTAAGGAGGGACACTGATGCAATAACAATTTGATTTGTTGCATGTTATCTATTTTTTCTTGAATAATTAGCAATAAAAGCACCATTCATGCCAGCGATGCTTTAGTGCCTCTATGTTTGGGTTAGAAATTTTAAAATACATTTTATGTCATAATATTTTTTTATATGATTGAACAGATGCAAAATGTCAGATTCTGATCTTAACAAGAGTCTGATTAAATATGTGCAGTAGTTACTGTGTTTATGCTTTCCAGGACAGAGGATAGCAAGATTTTTCCAGTAAAAGCTTCTGGCCCAATATAGACTTGGGTCCTTGGCCCAAGTTTGGCCAATAAACATCCACATCTGGGCTGATTCCTGCTGTTATCCTCCAGTGTTGGCTGACAGCCATGAAGATTTTCTGTGTGCACCAGAATTGGTCCAGATGTGGTAGTGTCATCTGACAATCATGTTGTAAATTTGTGGCTCAAGTATTCACCACAATAATTTTGCTACTTGGAATAAACTTTGAAAATAGACAATTTTAATGAGATAGGAATTAAGGAAAATACAGAATGCATACCTAACCATAAAGCCCTATGATCCAAAATTAGTTATTGTCGCCACTGATCGATCACAAGAGTGGAAAGTCCCACCTTTAAGGATGTGCTTTAATCTCTAAACTGATTTATGAGAAACACTCCCAAATTCCAAGCATTCCCTCTCATTATTTGTACCCCTGCCTTTCTCAGTGTAAATGTCAAAACAGCTCCACATCAAGGACAAGTCGTCTGTCGTTGACAGGATAGAGTGAATTATAGTTTTGCTTTGACCTGTGACAGTTGTGTTAACAGATGCTTGCTGGGTATCAGCGTTGGAGCATCTTTGGTTGCTCTTTGCCATCCAGAAAGGAGGAGCGCTTCGTAATTCTACCTCAACAGGGTAGTGATCGCTCACTCTCAGGGCCTGCAGGAGGTTGCATATACTGAATCAGTTTTATCACCACAAACAAGGCTGTGAAAAAGCTATTAAGGTGGATAAATAAAGTACGATTATAACTTATGGGTCCTGAAGACACTAACTTACCATTTCTTCTGTCATATCAAACTCTGTGTGGAAATTAAAAGGCTTGGCTGAGTTTGGCACAATGGCTGCCAGCATGTCTTCTCCATACACAACAATCCTGTTAGAGAAATATTCAGTTCATGCCATTAATCAATATGTGCATTTTCTTCCTGTCAGAAATAATCCTTCCACTACTATTCACTTTCTTGCAAAAAAACCCAAAACAAACAAACAATAAAGTGTAGTGATGTACACCTGCCTGTCGTAGGTGTGATCATTTGATGTACTTGCAGTGGTGTCCACATCATCACCAATCAGCCAGTGGAAATTCTTGTTGCTGCGAATACGGATCTCCTTCATTTCTTTATGTGTGACATACGCACCATCTGCATTGAAGTCCCCCAGGATCATTATGTTCTAGAGGAAATCAAAAACAGCCACTTCATTACTAATAAAATATCCTGCAGTTAGGATCTAAGAAAACTGGGAAATCCCATCAAAAGTGGCTGCGTTACAACATTGTTCAATGATTATTTACAGGCCATATGATTAGTTTGATCCTCTGATATTACAGTGTAAATGAATTAATTAATGCACTGCTTTAAGGTGAAGCAATGATGCTAAAATACTGCAGCAGGATGATGCAACTCACATCAGTTTTCCATTTATCTTTGACCATCAGGACGACCTCGTACAGCTCGTCCAGCTCTTTCTCTGAGTCCGATGGTCTGGTGTGCACCGGGATCAGCACCACATCCTTCAGCACTGCAACGAAAACAGTTTGGTAAAACCAGACATGCTTGTCTGCTATAACGTGCCCCATCATGATGTAACTCAAACATGTAAGGATGCACACGCATGATGTTGACTGACTGAACTTGATAAACCTGCTGCCTATTTGTATTCGCATGTTAAAACGAAATCGGACTCATTCACTTTGGAAAAACAAACAGGTCCACGTAGACATGACTCAGACATACCAAAGACACCACAGCAACCAATCACATCAACAAACGCACTGATACTGATCTAGTAACTCCCTATACCTTAAGCGCTGACACTGACCTGTGTTGTGTGGTTTGAAGTGGAGAATATACGGCTCCCTTGCAAAAGCGTCCACGTCGTTCACCTGGTTGTCTTCATATTGATAGGCGTCAACCAAGCTGACCACATCATCCCTTCCAGCAAACCAAATATCTTTTAGTGCAGCTGTTTAGTGGTTACATTAAGGAAGTATTGCAGTTCGGCAACATGATTTAATCTCACCTGTAGAGAAACAGAAATTGCTCCTTGTATCTGTTCCTTCCCAAGCGGCTACTGATCTGCAGAGCATAGTGATGGGTTGTGTTGACCCTGAGATGTATAGAATAGTAAAAGTAAGCATGCATACTGCGCAGTAAAAAGCAGCGTCAACAGTATTTGCTTCATTCACAAATAAAAGATGTAAACTCACCTGTTCAGTTCTTTCAAGAACAGTTTAACAGAATCTCCACTCAGATCCACGACCTCCAGAATCAATATGATGTCGTATTGAGACACAATCTATAAAAAAACAAAAGCATCCAATAGCAAGTAAAAGTGTGAAGTTGAGAGGAAGAGAGGTGTGAGTAATACATGCGAATCAGGCATTTTTCCATTTGAAGTTGTGACAGTTTTATCAGATACAGAGTGTAATGACAGAGAAAGTATCATTTTCATTTTCACACACTACCACTTATTCCTTATTCCTTGTTCCTTGTTCCCCCTCAGTCTCTCCTCTGTCCCAAAACTAAACCCTTAATTCTCAAGATTATTACTGATCTTTAATTGCGTACTGCTGTAAACTAAAGCTCCCACGGACACTTGCTCTACTGTGCCTAAACAAAATGCCATTGAGACGTGTTTTACCTTAACCAGAATTGATAGGACATCTGAATCTGAGACTTTTGCCAGTCCAAACCTCCGTACATTGAATGAAGCGATCTTCATGCCTGACAAGGAAACACAGCAGAGACTTAGAGAATTATATAAAATACATTTTGAAAATGATTTGTTATTACGCTTAAATATACACAACACAGACTTTACCTACCTCCAATCAAGTGTTGATGCTGTGTAGATGTCACAGCTTCAGTGGCACACAGCCACACCTAACCTCCAGAATAAAGCTGAACTTGACACTTGAATGATAAAACTCTGTTTTTTTAAGGCAGTGCGATGATTGGACAGCCAGTCTGAAAGGGAGAGAGTTAAAGTGTGAAAACAACGGAAAGACCGAGACGCCAGACCAGTTTTAGCTATTGTTTACAACCACCTTTCACCAACAATGGTTAATGACACTGCACTAAACACAACTGAACTATATATACTGTAGCTTAAGTATAATGTTATGTTTTTGACTCAGCCTATACTTTTCTCACAGATCTTAACTGTTTTAGGTGCCGGAAAAGGTTGAAAACCTCCAACATGTCACAAATGTTACATATTCTTTGGGTTCACTGATTGATCTGTGGTGAAGAGTAAGACTCTCCCATAGCCAGTGCATTATACATAATTTAATGATGTTTGGGCACATTTTATAGTTAATCTATAGAGAGTATTTTGTAAATTATTGTTTTGTGTATTTTGACCTTAAGCAGCTTTTGTGGGCTTAATTTTTAATGGAGGACTTGTGATAATCCTGCAGTTTAAATCACTTGAAACTCACACAGTACTTACAGCTATTGTGACCTGGTGTTGCTACTGAAATCTCACTGGGGCATAAAAGCCAATACAAATATTTATTGTGATTCCACCCGTGCTTTAGTCTTGATGACTTCTTGGATTGCACCATTTATCTCTCTAATTAAGACTCAGAGCTCACCTCCAGTAAATAATTTAGTATACTGTTCAAATGCAGCATGCCTGAAGCCACGGACCAGGCCTGGATTCCAGCGTTACAACAAGGAACAATGCAGTCTTTGCAGTGGGGGTAGGTGGGAGCAGAGGTGGCATGCGTCAGACTGGTTTACCCACATTGGGGAGCCACATAACTTCACTATCACGCCACACCCAGCCCGGTCTATAAAGTGACACCCAAAAGATAAGAGATGCACAAGAGGGCTCAACCACCGCCAGACCCCTCCATCCTCTCCAGCTACAGAGATTTCCACACAGCACCACCATGAGTCTGAGGAGCAAGCACAACAGCCGCCCAGGGTTGCATAAGTCGTCAGGGGGCTTCAGCAGCTTTTCCATGGGGTCCTACTCCATCCCCAAAATCAGCACTACCACAGGGAACCAGATTACACCCGTGACCATCAACAGGAGCCTGCTCACCCCTCTGAAGATAGACATTGATCCCACAGTCCAAGCTGTCCGCACCAAGGAGAAAGAGCAGATCAAGACTCTCAATAACCGCTTTGTCTCATTCATTGATAAGGTAAGGAGAAATTTCACTGAACTTCTGCTAATGAATTTTTAGTCTTAATCATTTTGATTATCCAGCTAATCTATTTAGATACATTATAGACCTCTGAAACAATGTTTATTGACCTTTGACCTTACATTGAAATGTATATGCTATATTAAAAGATGTTGGGGTCTGTTTTATTTTGTTGGTACTTCCTCCTTGTGTCACAGGTAAGATTCCTGGAACAGCAGAACAAAATGCTGGAGACCAAATGGAAGCTGCTGCAGGGACAGACTGCCGCCTCCTCTAACATCGAGCCCATGCTGAAGTCCTACATCACCAACCTGCAAAGACAGCTGGAGTTTCACAACAATGACAAACACAGGCTTGACATGGAGAACAGTGTCATGCACAAAAATGTTGACGACTACAAGACAAAGTAAGACATTTTTTGTGCAGGTCTGAACCACCTTGTCAAGTCTGTAAGCTGAGGTTGAGACATATGAAAAGTAAGTAGATACTGATAAGATCTGCAAGGGTAATCTGGTATTTGTGGTGTGTTTCAGGTATGAGCATGAAATCAACAAGAGGAATGAAGCAGAGAATGAGTTTGTCATGCTCAAAAAGGTACAGTATGCAGACTATGATAGATATTTGTTGTGTGTCCATGTATAACACTGAAGAATGGTATGTACTGAGAAAAGCTTTGGTGTTTTTTTACTGACTCTCTGCAGGATGTGGATGCAGGCTATCTGTCCAAGGTGAATCTGGACGACAGTGTGGCTGCTATCACTGAAGAATTTAACTTCCTCAAGGCTCTGTATGATGCGGTACACAACCATTCACTGAAAATCTTCTCAAAAATTTTAAAGATATTCAATCAATAAAAATAAATTCAGCATATATATATATATACACATACAGAGATTGTGTCTTCTCACTTCTGCTGTATCTACTGTTTTTATAAAAGGAGGTGCGTGAGCTGCAGGAGAGCCTGAAGGAGACATCTGTGGTGGTGCAGATGGACAACTCCCGTGGCCTGAACATGGATCACATCGTGGCTGAAGTTAAGGCTCAGTATGAGGACATTGCTGCCCGCAGCCGTGAGGAAGCTGAAAGCTGGTACAAGAACAAGGTGAAGAGCTAAAATGCATGACCCTAGATCTAAATGCTAAAAATACAAAGAAAAATAACGGGTAGTTAGTAAATCTCCAGGTAAATGAAAGCTGCTCTTGAAGTTTAAATGGTTACCCAAAAAGGGGATAAAATTGCGACCGGTTTCGACCACCTCAGGGTCTTCCTCGGGGTGTGGTTGGAATGGAGCTGGTCGAAACCGGTCGGCGTTTTATTCCCTTTTTGGGATTTTTTGTTATATATTTTACTCTGATATGCCCTAACACAATAAAGGCATTTTAACTATATCTTTGGCTCTTTTAAAACTAGAAATAGAAAAGGGGTCAACAGTTAACTAAAGCTCATAAATGTACTAGAATATCCTGTCTTTTTGACAGGAACCACTGTTGTCAAACCTGATAATCACTGATTTGACATCTTCATCCTCTGTTGGATCTCTACCGGTACCAGTTTGACCAGATGAATGCTGAGGTTGACCAGTATGGAACTGAGCTGCGTACCACCAAGGGAGAAATATCTGAGCTCACCCGGATGATCAGCCGCCTGCAGAATGAGATTGTGACTGTAAAGGCACAGGTGAGTGACAGATTAGCAGAGTGATTGATAATGTTGAAAGTTAAAGGCAGCTGAACGCACAGTTCGATCTTAGACTCTGTTGGATAATGCTGCCTTAAGGTTTATGTGCTGCAAATCAGCAAAGAATGACGTGCAAAGAGGAATCCAAACAGCTACTACATTACATGGAACAAAAGCAGCACTTTTCAAGCTTAATAATCCTCCAATCAGAGACACCATAGCAACAACAGGCTTTATTGCTGTTCAGAGATTTTAAAGACTGTCAAAGTTGTGTATTTATTGGTAATAACTGATTGTGGAAGGAAACCAGCAACACAGCCAAACAATCAAACATCCAGTTTTGATCTATTGTGGTTTGTGTGTCAAGCTGGCATGCTACTAGACAATAATATGACAAAATAATAAAATTAATATGAAACAGTCTGGTCGTCTGGCAGGATCTAATTGTTTTCTCTAGGTGTTAACACAAGCCACTTTAACAAAGGGTCATGACAAGCTCACAAGGGGATAGTCTATACAAGAATTTCCAGTCATATGACTGAGAGGCTCAGATCTAGTTGAATGCTTACACCATCTATCCCTGTATTTCTGTTTTTTTTCAGCGTGATACTCTAGAGGGCCAGGTGGCCGAAGCGGAGCAGCGCGGGGAGGCGGCCGTGCAGGATGCCAAGCTTCGCATCAGGGACCTGGAGCTGGCTCTTCAGAGGGCCAAACAGCACATGGCTCGCCAGCTGAGAGAATACCAGGAGCTCATGAATGTCAAGCTGGCCCTGGACATAGAGATCTCCACCTACAGGAAACTGCTGGAGGGAGAGGAGGAAAGGTGAGTGGTATGGGTTGATATCAGTAGTGTCAGGTTCTTGTATCTTACAGATTACTCACTGATTACATGCTAATTTCTTTCTTTTATAAAAAAACAACCTAAATGAGGTCTGTTAGGATCACTCCCTCTTTTCATGTTTTCTTACATCTCTTGCCAGGCTGTACTTTGTTAACATGTTTCTGTGTTTAGCATAAGTCACTTGCGTCAGTTAGGAAAACACCCTCTGATACCTGACAGTTGGTGAGAAATGCAGTTGTAGTGAGTGTTTTTTACCCCAGTAGCCACAGGGGGGCAACAGTGAGCCCACCTCACACTAAAAAACTTTGACAAACAGCACAAAGATTAGATTTATGCTTTATTGGTAGTGTTTTCAAACAATATTTTTTTTGAATTTGTGGACTAATTGTTTTTTTTTGGCAAGTTTAAATCTGGTTAGCAGCCCCACCACCCTTAAAGTGCAACTGCAGCGTCCTTTATGATGAGGCAGCTCCCTCTGGGGTCATAAAAGGCTTCATACACCTTTTTTCACATATGCAGAAGTTATACTCCCTATGCCCTGAAAACAGGCTTTGAGGTGAAATCAGTGGACCTCACCTTTAACAACCATTCACTTTGCTGCCACATCAGTGTTTACAGTCTATTTCCTGCTTTCTCACTAACAGACTTGGACAGGACTCTATTCTCAACATCCAAACAGTGCCCAATAAAAGTAAGTACTGTATTTTACAACTGAAGATGACACCATAATTATCAGTATCACTGGGATTAGAATGACATCCTGTCCTGTTTGTGTTTGTCTGACCTTTTTATCGTCTTCTTTTTACAGCCTCAGTTAAACACCACCGAAGATCAAGTCCACTTCTCATCAAGACTGTGGAGACCCACGACAGATCATACAACTAAGGCAAAACACCATGCAGTACTCTGAACTGCTGCATCACTGTGGCCACTTAACTCTACCTTTACATTAATCTCCTTGTAACCTACAATGAGCCTACTGCACCCATGAGCCAACTGTGTGTGTTAATTGTTTATTTCCCTTATATTTGTGTCGGATGTGACATTATTAACTGTTTTCCATATTTATCATAAAGATGATTTCAGCTACATGATCATTTGTATTATTTTTCTTGGGTAATAATTAAATAGACATTGAATTCAGCACATTTTGTTATTCTCTCTCCACCTCTGTCAAAGCATGCTGCAAAATTTGGCCACAACTGCTGATGTGACACTGAACAAAAGAACTGGAGAATGGATAATAATAGATGATAATTAGATCCTTGGTGTTGACCAAGCAGAGCCAACTTTTGCATAAATCAGACTTTATATAATACAAATCCAGTAAAGACCATAGAGTAGACAACTCAGCCAAAACCCTGGAAAAGAAATACATTGCTGCTCTTTAGTGCTCGCTGAGAGAAACTACAGCTCATTTTACTCTGAAGCAGATGAATCCAACAACATCAGACTGCCCTCTGACCCATGAAACTTTAAAAAGTATGATTTATATTTTGTATTTTGAGATTTTATTTTCATTCAGAAAGGTGATCATCAGTCACTCTGATTCACTATTTGAAAGACAGGTCATTTACAACATATTAACTCAGATGTGTGTTTTTTTTTCAGTGGTGGAAGAAGTACTCAGATCTCTTACTTAAGTAGAAGTATCAGTACCACAGTGTATAGGGTATTCTGTCCAGCATTCAAAAAGTCACTTATGTAAAAGTATCTAAGCATTACCACCACTAACTAGAAAAATGGGTGAGTGCAAATTATACAATCAGGGGAGTCAACTTTTTCTCTGGGGCAAAAGGAACCCAGTACAACATACTTAGAATAACTTGCTTGTTTAACTAAAGCTGTTAAACAAGCAGTTTAAATAAATGTAGTGGAGTAGAAAGTACAATATTTCCTGTCATGTGGCATTTGACTGACCATTTGACTCAGTCAGTCATAATTCGAACACTGCATCAAAATGTACTTAATGCTAACTAAGTACTACTACTAAGTACTAAAGCTAAACATACTCATCATGCAGAATTGTTCAATTCAGAAGAATTGTAAATGAGTCTATATTATTGAATTACAATTATTTATGTATTAATGTATATAATCACTTTGATATTGCAGCTGATAAAGATGGGGTTAATTTTAACTATATCATTTACTGCTGCATATCTTAATCTATAATAATACATTATTTGTTGATCCTATTTCGTATTAATAATTTGGATCTGCAGAGTAAAGTGGAGAACTAAGTGAAACGTTTCCCTCTAAGATGTTGTGGAGTAGGAAGTATCATAAAATGGAATTGCAAAAGTAAAACAGAAGTAAATTAAACTTTTGTACAGCACTTGTAGTGTAGTAGTTACTCAGTGATTTTCCACCACTGATTTTTTCCCCTACCTATAACTGTATGTAGGAGTTTTTTTAAAACAGCTGCCCAGTGTTATTGCTTGCAGGATATTTTCAAACTGACTCTTGTTGGGATAGTTGAGATAGCAGTTTAGTTGCGGCGCGCCTTGTTGTGCCTGTAAGGCTTCTCTCAGGGTATTAATCACACTTCTTCTCTTCCGGTCTTGCCACTCGCGGTTCAACGGTGGGAAATTGTTGTAATTTCATTGTAGGCGTAACCTCTGTCTTCATAACAGAAATCTGTCTGCAATCTAAAGATGTGCCTTTCTTAACAACACGTTGTCTCATTGTTTTCCAGCAGCACCTCGTCTAAGGTAAACACACTTTCCTCTGCACATTGTAATTTTTTAAAACACTAAATTGTTCAGTATGTTATGACATGTAGGTGCAGCCTTCAAAGTAGTTAGGCAGAGTTTATTACACTGTTTGCAGACATGAATGAAATGTTCCCTGCATGCCGCCGGAACTGTGAATTATATTTTATGTATTCACATTCTCAACAGGGACTTACACAATGGACAAAAACACTGTTCTGACTCATATCCTGAAGCCAAATGGCATGTCAACACTCCTCGGTGGAGAGCTGCCTGTCAGTGTGATAAACAACAATAAGTACATATCCCAGCTGACTCCTGAAGCCCCGCTGACAGATGGAAATGTAGACGACAACTTGTCCTCCCTTGATCATGCCATCCTCGCCACTCTGTCAGGTGAAATCAGGACTGTGATACTGATGGGTGCAGAAGGCTCGGGTAAAACCACTGCACTGGAGAAGCTAGTTGTGGATTGGGCCAGAGGTGAACACCTTCAAAATTTTTCTTATGTCTTCTATTTCCGGCTGAGGGAGATAATTTCTCTCGAAGGCATGCTGTCATTGGAGACATTAATGCAACACCATCACAGTCATATCTCCTCTGAGTCCATGCCCCGAGTTCTGCAGAAGCCTGAGGATGTGTTGTTTGTTTTTGATGATCTGGATCAATACAAACTTAACCTGGACCCCTCAGTCCACACCCTCTGCTCTGACCCCAGCCAGGCAGTCTCAGTGTCCTGTCTGATAGCCAGTCTGCTTCACGGATCACTGCTGAAAGGAGCTGCCTTTATGATGGCAACCAGGCCGACTGGATGTCTGACATGCCTGAGTGGCACCCGGGTGGAAGTGTTGGGGTTTCTGAAGCCCCAAAGAGAGGCTTATTTTAACGGGTTCTTTACTGACCCAGTTGCTGCCAATAAAGCCCTGATGCACATGGAAAAGACTCTAGGTTTTTATGATTTCTGTACCTCTCCTAGATTCTGTTGGACAGTTTGCTCTATTTACAAGACTCTGATGAATGCTGGAGCAAAACTTCCTGAAACATTATCTCAGTTGTTTGTGGATATCCTGGTTCACCTGATTCAGCCACTCTCGCTGGACAAGGCCTGCAACAGAGAACTGGTGCTGGCCCTTGGCAGGATGGCTTCTCATTGCTCTCTTGGCCAACATTTGAGCTGCACCAAAGAGGAACTTGATTCCTTTGGTTTGCAACGATTTATTGCATCAGTTGGTGTTTTCTTGCAAGTAGATGGTGACCTGGAGTCAGACACATGTGTTTTCTCTTTCACCTCCCAGCTGATGCAAGAGTTCATCTTAGCTGTGTCTTTCTTTTTGGACAAGTCAACATCTGAGGGAGTGGAGAAGATGTTGGAAGAGCACAAAGGTCATGCAAAATTTCTAGATCTCTTCTTGTCAGGGCTCTCAGAGCCAATTCAGTACAGACCACTGGAGACCCTGCTGGGGGAGTTAAACCCAGACCAGGTCATGAATTTCAAAAGTTGGTTTAAAAGCAGCTCAGAGGAAACACTGAAGGGATTTTTCAAAGACAGGCACCACCGGTGCTTCCATCTGCTTCATCAAGCTCAAAATAAGAGTTTGGTGAAAGAGATCATCACCCCATCAGCACGAATAGGCATCAGCTATGGCGACCTGAGCCTCCAGGACTGTGTAGCTCTGAACTATGTCATCACGTGCCTTGGTGAGATGAAGCTGTTGAATCTGTACAGAACAAGGAATTTGACAGAGGAGCAAGCAGAAGTCCTGGCTCCAGCCATGAGCTTATCACACAAGATACTGTAAGTCATCGTAAAAATTTCATGTGTCGAGGCATCATTTAGTTCAGGTGTTTAGTGTGCCGTCTTATGTAAAATCTGGCTCCTTGTCCCACAGCTTGACAGACAGCTCCTTGAGCGCAGGGGCTGTACCTCACCTGGCTTCAGCTCTCAGCAGCGGACTCACCGAGAAGCTGGATATTACTCATACCCGCCTCGGAGAGGAAAAGTTTAAAATTCTCTGTGCTGGACTCAGGGACTGCAAACTGCACAACTTGAAGTAAGACTTGCTCAAGACATTCTTTTTAATTTGCTTAATTTATGCTAACAGCCATTTTTCAAAAGCAAAAAACATTCTGTTCAATCAATACATTCTTTGATATTTTGTTTTTTTATTTGCCTAGTCTTCAAGTATGCAGACTGACTGAGGCCAGCTGTGAAGATCTGGTGTTAGTGCTGACCTCAGCCGCCTCTCAGCTGTGTCTGTGTGATATAAGTTTTAATGAGATCGAGGACAAGGGCTTGATGAAACTGTGCAAAGCACTCCATAGTCCTCACTGCAGACTACAGCAGCTCTAGTATGTATTATCAAAAGTGCAGTATTATAATAAAAGTCTTTTATTTCGCCAGCCCTTAAATCATTGACTTGAAGGTTTGAAAAATGATTTTATTTTCTTTATTAAAAGCCTGCAAAGCTGTGAGTTGACTGCAGCATCCATGGAAGCTTTATCAGCGGCTTTGTGTTCTGGCAATTCAGAGCTGAGAGAATTGGGCCTAGCACGAAACACGATCGGTGACAGTGGAGTGGAGGCTTTGTGCAAGGCCCTGCAACACCGACTTTGTAAACTGCAAAGCCTCAAGTAAGTCTGTGTTTCAAGATGATAAAAATGCAGTCACTGCCTTTCCTTTGAAGTTCTACATGGTTTGCAAAAGTAAAAAATTCAAAAACCCTTTTAGTCACAGGCCAAAAACTACATTTCTGTTTTTCTAGCATATACCAGTCCCTCAGACTCGCTCATAAGCTTAAAATCTTTCTTTTCAGAATATTGTTTTTTTATTGTGTGTGTGTGTGTGTGTGTGAGTGTGTGAGTGTGAGAGAGAGAGAGATATGTTTGCCTAGAAAAAAAAAAGTTACTAAATGTATTTCATCAGAAAATATGATAGCTTATTAGAGTAACAGTAATCTAACTAAACAGTGACATGTGAGATAGCCTAGTTGGTTGAAGTGCAAGTCTCCCTTAAACAGTGGATAAATTAAATAAAAATGTTCTGCTACGTGTGACTTTTTACTTATGTATTATTTCTCCCTCTAGACTGTTTGATAATGAGCTGACGGGTGTGTGCTGTCCTCATTTGATGGAGTCATTGATGTCAGAGCACTGCGTCCTGTCAGAGCTGGATCTGTCAGTGAATGATTTGGGCCAGGAGGGTGTGCTGCTGCTCTGCCAAGCCCTCAGTCAACCCGGATGTCCAATGGAAAAACTCTGGTAGAGTCACTTTTTACTTTTTGGTAATAAAGTACCTTTCACGAATATTTGGTGAAATTCTGATAGCACCACCAGTGAAATCTGCTCCACCCTACAGGCTGCAACGATGTGAGTTAACCCAGACGGTCTTCAAGGAACTCGGCTCACTGCTTCGAAGTGGGAATTCGCAGCTTAAGTCCCTTTTTGTAGGTGTGAATCAAGTCGGAAACCAAGGGGTTAAACATCTTTGCGATGCTGTTGCACATCCAAACTGTCTGTTGGAAGAACTTGAGTGAGTTAACAAACACGCTCTTATACCTTTCACACCACATTGCAGTGTACACCACATGCAAATCTGTCTGCTTTCTCCTCCGTCATAGTGTTGAAATGACTGCTCTGACAGACAGCTGTGTTGAGGACTTGTGTGCTGCTGTAAGAGCCAGTAAGACTTTGAAGAACCTGGAACTGAGAAACAACTCTCTGACTGATGCTTCCGTCCCAGCCCTTATCCGAGTCATGGAGGACAGCCCCAACATGCAGGAGATGAAGTAAGCGTTAATCAATAAGGCAATTATAAACTACCGTGCGCCAGTATGTTTCACATAAAGCATTTTTGAAGCAGAATCTAACCACTGCATTTGTTTCTAACTCTTTCAGCCTGCAGTACAACGACATCAGTGAGGAGGCTATCAACATGTTGTCCGAGTGTGATAAAATAAGATACTGAAGAAGGTGGACTAGTCCATCCATCTCAGAGACTGCTGCGGGATCGCATACTGTATTGAGTGCTGCCATGTTATTATTAGAGCTGATGCACTGGGGAGTGAGAATTAGGTGCTTTTCTCTATCTTATGTGAAAGTAAGTTAAATATGTTTAGATTTTGAACTGTTGGTTGGACCAAACAGCCCTACTCATTATACAGTCAAGTTCACTATCTATAACATAATAAAGGTCCTTCAACACATTTATCACTAGATTTGATGCAATACATTTTTATTAAGAAGACTTTGGCATTTCTAAGCTTACAGGAGAGTAAGCAGTATATTCATTAAGGCAGTTGCAGTGATTTGTTGTACAGCTGTAAAATATATCAACAAATTCACAAATAAAATTTCTGTGTATAAAATGGGTTTGACAGTAGCGGTGCAAATATGCATTGTTACGCACTTGCTGCAATTTCAAATTTTGAGAACACACGCACACACACACACACACACGCACACACACATACACACATACACACATACACACATACACACGTCAAGTGTAGCTCTGTGGGCCAACTGTGAAAGTTCGACAGTTCATGTCAGTTAAAGAATTCTTTGGCTTCTAGTCCATTTCCGTTTCTGTAACCTGTACAAAGTGTTTACCTTCTCTCTCTGACTCCCTCTGAATGTCTCTCTTAATACCCCACCATTTCCTCACACACACACACATTTCTCTGTCTACTTCTATAAGCAAAAGGCAGGCGTAAACCTCACACAGTGTAAACCTGACACCACAGAAACACAGCTCTAAGTCTGTATTCCACACATGGAGTTGCCCTGTGTCCAGTCCTCTCTCCGTTTAACAACTCAGCAGAAAAAAAAAAAAAAAGAATGTCCTTTTGGTCAAGTGACGAGGCGGATCTCACAGGCACGCAGGAGGTGAATGAAGGCCACACTGGAAGTCAGTATCCTCTTCTTGGTACTCAGTGGTCATGAGTTTCTCCATTAAAGTTACCAGTGTGACTGCTGTCCTTTGTCTTTAGAGTCTGACTGGGATTTTTGCTGCAACTGGAATAAATCTCTTCGTCCGAGCTGCTCTCAACGTCACTGCGGTCGTCTTTTGACACCTGTAAAGTTAATCCACGTGACAGTTAAACTATTTGAACTTAGCAGAAATTTCAAACAAAAAAGTCTACAGCCACACTAGCAGCTCTGTGAGGCTATCAGTGTGCTAACATGCTAACATTGAAAATACTGATGCCCATAATGTTTACCACAGTCACCATCTTAGTGTAGTGTGTTAGCACTACTATTGGACAAAGTAAAGTTATTATAATTCATCCGGAACATGAATATCTACTAAATTAAATGGCAATCCAAGACATTTCACTCAAAACCACATATGTCGACCTGCCGGTAACCTTGGAGGAAATGCCAGGTGATCATCAATGGGAACCAGGAATTTCTGCACAAAACAGTTTATCAAGCAGAAGTGGTGATAATTTAATTTTGATTTGCAGATAGTACTTTGGAGATCACCAAAGTCACCCCCTGCAGTAGCATGGATATCTGTATCAAATCATTGGAATCCAACCAATAGTTGTTGGAATATTTCACTAAAAACCCAAAATGTCATCTTCATGCCAGCACTAAGGTAAAAAGTGAGGAAATTGCCAAAGTCAGTAGGTTTCATTCTCTGGGGACCAGATTTGTACAAATTGTCATGACAATCCATCTAATAGTTGTTGAGATATTTCAGTATGGACCAATGTCCCTGGAGCTGCTGTGGCTAAAAATTGTACTACACACAGAAGAGTACCAGACTAACCTTTCCCTTGAATATGGCTTTGATAGCAATACGAGTGATGAGGTAGAACCAGATGATGTGAAGAGTCTGCAGAACCAGCAGCAACCCATTGAACAGCCACCAGGCCTGGTACGGCCCAACAATCTCCCAGCTCTCAAACAGAACACTGTTAACAATCCTGCAACAAATACACACATATAGAGGTTACTGGATTTGTAAATATATATATATATATATATATATATATATATGTACATATATAATTTTGTATTTTAGTTTTAGGGGTTTTTCTATAATATATGTTTATACTATTATACTATTGTATGTTTTAGGTATAATCGATGCTGCCATTAAACAGCAGTTTTATTTGTCACATGCAAAGGTGCAATGTACAGTAAGTAAAGCAGTGAAATGAGGGTTGAACTCAGCACCAAGGTTGACTGTGCAAAACTGCAATATATACATTTTTTTTTATAGCCCAAGCCTACTTTACACTCATTTTACCTTTTAGGTTGTCAAATTTAAAGAGTAACCTTTCAAAGGAGACCACAATTATAACTGTAATCAAAATGATTGAAGAACAATAACCTTTGGATGTCCAGAAACAGGTTAACTATTAACTTGTTATCTATTTCAGTGTAAAATGGCTTCAAATAGTTAAACTTGTGACATATTCACAAAAGTATGTCATTTGATATGTAAAAGAAAACTCTTGTTACTCTCACCAGAAAGGATAGATGACAAGTCGAGTGAGGAAAAAGATTATGCTGAACACCACAAACAGGCCATCACATAGCCTCTGGTACTTGGCATAGTTGGCGAGTTTGGCTGCCTTGGGAAATAAATAAAAAATGAATGATTCACAGTGTTAAAATATGAAACCAAAATCTCAATGTTATCTTATCACTCTCATGTCAGTAGGAGATAGTTTTTTTTTTTTTTTTGTCAGACTGGTGGCAAAAGTAGCTCACAGTATAGTAGTATAATTTCCATGCTCACATGTTCCCAGCTGTGTTTACCTACATTTTGTGCAACAATGTGTGACTTTGCCTAGTGAAACCCAGAAAGCCCCTCAAATTTGCTTCTTGGAACGACTTTAAAAAAGAAAAAAAGAAAAAAAAAAAAGGTTGTAATCACTGAATTCTTTACCTCGAGGAAGATGTCGGATGCATCGTGCACACACATGGTCAAAGTGCCAGCTCTTAGCATGTTGTTGGCATAGGAGAATGTGATGAGGATAATGGTTGCCAGATGGTGGACAAGCATGATGATGAAATCCTGTCATCGGTGAAATGAAGAGAGATGACAGATGACGCACATGCTACTTACTCAGCCACTGGAAATTTACAAACTCATAAAATCTCCTGCAGGTAAATGAGATGAAGTCGCTAGTTGTATAATAATCCTCACTTGTTGGTCTTTGTACTTTCATCAAGACTGAAAGCAGCAACTGAAAGACACTGTGTCAATACTGGGATGATAGACTGATGTTAAGCTGTATGCAAGGAGTGTTGTATATATTAATTGCACTGCAGTATTTCACTGTCTAACCTGTTCCACGAGACCACATAATCACACGGTTACTCATCAGTGCTGGTAACAATAAGTGGTCTGACAGTTAGGCTTGTAAATGCATCATCAAAGACATTCAGAAAAATGGATATGAGACAAGGTGAATAAGAAAAACTGGCAAAACAGCTCTGTCAAGGGCGTTACGTATTCAGTGTTGCCATTGAGAGGCAGCACAATAGTGTTAGTGAAGTTGATGTTGACTCACCTTACGTTTAATGTCTGTGAACTGGGAAAACATCAGAGACCAATAGAAAGCCAGCTCAGCTACATAGTGGTTGTACTGGCCAGGGCTCAAAGGCTTCAGGGGGGGAGTGAAACAGAAACACCTTTAACAAATATGTAGCCATACTGGCCTGCACACATTACCGTGCTACCCTGATTAACGTAATTATATAGGCAGTTGAATAGGATTGTTCAGTTAATAAAAAAACAAACCTGAAAAGGATAGTTGTCCCAACATATTTTGGTATCCCACATCCAAGGCGACTGATTAAAACAGATAAATGTGCATATGATTAAAGGAGAGGTTTGCAGATTTTCCATGTCTGTATCAGATGCCAATATGAACATGTTAACAGATTTTGCTTTAATAATTCCTCCTGTTCATACTAGACTTTAGGGGATCCATTTCTAGTGTAATTGATAGGGAACAAAATGCACCTTCCTTGTTTTTTTTGTAAAAATGTTGTAAAAATCCTTTTCACTGTTTATCTGAAGCTAATAAAAGGCTTCACTGAGAGGCTTCAGGGGATACAGCCTTTGTCAATCACAGCCCAAAGTTATAAATATCAGAGAAGCCAGGTCACTAAGTACTTTTAAAAGAAAGAAAAAAACTTGTCTCTTGACCTTAGCTTTTAACTAGCTCTGAAATTTTGCACTTTACTCCGCACTTATGCACTGCTCAGCACTTCTTTTAAATTCAGCAGTCTGAGTTGGAGAAATGAAGGGGATATATTCTCTCTTTGCCTTACGATCCCTGAAGATCAACAAGGAAAACACTGTCCAGGGAGACATGCAACTTCTTTACCCACAAAAAAAAAAAATCAAACTTTGTGTAACTCTTGTTTGTCATGTCTCTATCCAAATTTTAACCTGAAAAAAATAAATGCAAACTAATGTCAGATGGGTCTCTGTAATCAATATTATAAAGAGTACAGTCCAGACCAGCTCTACACGAAAAGCGTGATTTGGCTCTATACAAATAGAGATTTACTTGACTTTCCATCCTGTATTTACTATTAGAAGCTGCACACATCAAGATAAACAGCTGATGGTACTGATTTTCCAGTTGGGTGCCATTAACCCATTGCAGAAGTAATGCTTAATGTTATGATGACAATAATTAATAGAGCGCCAGTCAAACCTCAAATGGTGGAAATCCGTGAAAATGTGATGGAAATATGGCATTAAATTAATTCCTCCACACATATCTGATGTTTTCATCTGCAGCTGTTTTCTCTCTCTTCAGTGGAAGCCAGAGTGACAAGCAAGTCACACGCTTCATGTATGTCAAGATTTATTTGCTAAGTCTGTTTCCATTGCTCTTTGTTGCATTTTGTTTTCATCAATACATCCACCTCAGGCAAGTGTAAAAATGTTTATGCAATGTTTGAACTTTTTTCAAAAGTCCATACTCAAAGTGAAAATGCGCACAAATGTAGATGGACTGAAACACAGTTATTGTGAAAGGTTTCGGAAGCCATCTTTTAATGGCTAGTATCAACAGGAGGAATGATTACATCCAAAGAAAACCTGTTTCGGTGTACATATAGGCACCTCACTTTTGTTTTAAGACACTCCTTTAAGCCCGTCTCTGATTTGATTAACAAACATGTTCACTTTTCAAGGTGAACGCTAAAGCTCTGTATCATGTCAGTGCATTTTGTACAAACGCATACAGTGTGCCATTTTAAACTCACCACCCACAAATGGCGAATGGCATAGATAAAAATCCCCAGGTAAAATGTAAATCGCCACCTGGAATGAAAGAGAAGAGTAGAATTGTCATGCCATGTCAAGCCATGTTATATTAACTTTTCTTAAATTGTTTTTACATGTGCTGTAGTACAAATTCACAGTGCACAGCAGTTTAGTAGGAACCTTTTCTAGGGACCTACATGCTCTCACAGAACTTTTTCTGCATACTGGGCCTGTCTTGGTTGCGACGGATGCGAAACCATCTCTGTATTTTCCGTACATCCCAGTCCAGCTGCTTGGACAGTCCCTCCAGTTGCCTCGTGTCTGGACACTAAGGACAACACATGAAAATTACAAATGACTTGCTCTCCATAGCCTCTACGATCATGTATGACTGTCACACTATAAGAGGTATTTACTGATCATATCATTATGTCTGCGGTGGTGTATTCCAGCGCAATAACATCAGTGTACCAGTGTGTAGAAGAACATTTAATGGACTACAGAACAGACATGGGCCTCATGTACCGCTTTGGACTGATACAGCCTCTCCAGGACAGCATTGGGCTGAGCTCGCCGAGGCACTCCCGCCTGAATCTGAAGTATGTGGGCACAGGGCTTGGCCACTAGCCTGTATACACACAGACGGAGGCAAAAAAAAGAAAAAAAGAGAAGGTGGGGGCAGGGAGGGGACACAGAGATGGTGGGGTATTAAGAGAGACATTCAGAGGGAGTCAGAGAGAGAAGGTAAACACTTTGTACAGGTTACAGAAACAAATGGACTAGAAGCCAAAGAATTCTTTAACTGACATGAACTGTCGAACTTTCACAGTTGGCCCACAGAGCTACATTTGACATGCATGTGTGTGTGTGTGTGTGTGTGTGTGTGTGTGTGTGTGTATCTAAGAGGGAGGGAACAAGAGCATAATAGAGCTATAGCAGAGACTGGGGAATGTAGCACCTAGTATAAACAGAGCATGATGACCTGTCATGTGAGAGTATGGGAGACAGAGACCTCTAACCAAAATACTGATGTGTGTCACAAGATCATCTGGTTAAGTTGACCAGTGTTCATGCTCAAACTCTGAGCCATTTATTACATCTCAATCTGACAACACCCCACTTATCTGGAAGAGTTTCCCCAACATGGAAAAAGACTGAATGAATAGAAGTACAGACTGGGCTTCGAGTTTCCCCTTCATTGGTGACTTTCCTCTATACTAAGCTATCCTCAGAAAGTTAGGCCCGTTTACACAACCTCGAAAGTAGCTGAACTTTGCTGTAAAAAGATGACTCTGTGCAGTTTTACATTTAGGACTTAGGAAAACTGCACAGACTGGTTGTAAAAGGCCAACAAGGAATTACACAGTACGATAACTTTATGGCACTTCTGTTTCTCCTCTGAACTATTCTTAGGGAACCTATCATTGCTGAGCAAGGTAAACATCAGGCCAATGGAGTCAGTTTCATGTGTCATCACCTCAAAGGAATGCCAACAGTGTTAAATAAGAGGCTGAGGCAACAACAGTGAATTCTTCCAGTTTTAGGATCTAAGAACAATTTTCTACTAAAAAAAAAAGAGCAAAACAGACCATATTTATGTGTCATATGTGGAGACAAAAGCTAAAACCGTCCCATCTATGAATCAAAGTGAGTTTGTTTAAAGGGAATTGCTTAATTTCATTACAACTATCTTTGTTGCTGGTTCTCTCTAGTGTCCAGATAGTTTAAAGTTTGATTCATGTATCCAAGATCATGGGCACATTTAAATTACCATATAGTAAGATTACAAGCATTAATTCTTTTTGTAGTGTTGTTGTTTTCTTTATGAACAACAAATGAATCTGAGCCTAGTTCTCTCAGCTGTACACTCACACAGAGCAGGCACACAAATGTAGGAGAGACTACGGTAACATTTACAACAAACAGGAGTCTGATTTACCTTTCAAAAATCAGCCTGAGTAGAAAAACACCGACAGCCAGCGGCAGGGCGTACAGTATGTGTCCCATTCGGGGATACTCCATTCCAGGTGGTGGATGCTCCAGGTCCGCCCATGAGACATTTTCGGGAAGCCAGAATCTCTCACTCCAAATCCAGGCCGAAATAGAGGAAGTCATCGGGGGAACAGCAAACAGTCGAAGTCAGCAGAAGCAGGAAAAGAAAGAGTCAAATCCAAACCGAGGAAGTTTAGTTGTCGGACATCTGGCGTGTTGGTTTTAACGAAGAGGAAAACCTTTGCAGTGATGTCCACACCTCCTCCCTACAACAACATACGATCTAAGCATCACTTCTGGTTGACTCCTGTGAGTAACTACACGAACCGCTAGCATGACACGTAAGGACTGAAAGGCACACCCACCACACTGATTAGGCAACTTTCAGAGAAGTTTTCCACTGGAAGGAGCAACACACTACTGCTTCCTTGACTGTAGTGTGTGGGTCTGCGTCTGCAGCTTCACATGGCGTCCCCAAAGTGCAGCTAAGTCAAAGGTAGTTAACTTTAGCTAATGTTAACTGACAAATACACACCTCCAATTTATAATTAGCCAAGGCGAGTTAGCCATTACGGCCAATTAACAAAAACATAATCATATTCGGGAGTTGTTTGTTGGTAAGTTACGGCAGCTGAAACACCTTTTCTAAATGTTTAGATACATGTTGCTCTGTAACTCACTATTAAATACATTTTAGAGTAATATTAGGTAACGACCGTTAACGTTAGCTAACGTCAACTGATAACACCTCCAGTTTACAATTAGCCAATGCTAGTTAGCCATTACAGCCAATTAACACTAATATAACCGTACTTCAGAGTTGTTGAGTGGTGGGAATCAGCTTGCTTCTTTAACAACCCAACTAAATAAACAGTGCCACTGTGATGAAGATCTAGATAACTTAAGTTGATAGATAACACTAGTTGAGATAAATTCTAAATACTATATATGCCAATGCCACTGGTGTCTGCCTAAGTAAATTTTCTTTGGGCTTTCATGGTACCATAACATGTAGTGAAAGCATATAATCATTTTAATATATAATTTTACTTAATTTAGTTAGAATTTCTGTTGCAGAGCTTTATGTTAGAGAGGTCAGTGAATCTTCCACCTATAAAATGTCTTTAAAATCGGTGTATGTGGGTTTACCCTTCACTTGTCTGTCTTGTGAACATTTATTGTGAGTTTGTTAAGAATCTTAATCACCTTAACTGATGATAGGCTGTTCAGGCTGAGTAGAGGGTTAGAATGGTTGATTATTGACTCAATAAATGTCAATGATTTGCAACTTGATATCTTAAACCTTTACCTCATTATCAACTTGCTCAACCGAAGTTAATGTCTCAGGCTAGAATCTGGCCACACAGCAAAATGCAAAGTCATTAAGATAGGTCTCCTCTTGACACAGACTGATTTGCACTTTTTGAGTATAGTATGGCATTTTTTCAATTATTTTATCAATGTATATTAAGTATGCGCTGATCTGGAAAAACAGTTCACTTGAGAGCTGTTCATACCTCGTACCATTGAGCCTGTAGCATTAGTATTTTGATTATGACACATATCATCATTCATGATATGGGACTGCACAGCATTAAATAAGAAGGTGAGCTGGTGTCAGAAAAATCAGTCAGCTTTTGTAGCTCACAGTGTAAGATGAAATTAAGTTGAAAAATCTTAAATTAAAGGTGAGTGTCCTCTAAAACATGCCTCACCCTTTTTAAACCTGCATCAGACTTGCAAGTCTGTGTGTGAAAAGGGGATTTAAATATCACTTTGAAAATTAATCATCAGCTAGTTACATAATTTATTAATTATTTTTTGTCATTTTTCAAGCAGAAAAAGGTAAATTGCTGGTTCTGGCCTCTTAGTGTAAGGATTTAAAGCTTTGCTTTGTTATATCTGTTGGTTTTGGACTGTTTGTTGAATACAAAGGGATATTTGAAAACATCTCTTTGTGCTAACCAATTTTCCACTATTCTCTGACATTTTATAGCCCAATCAAGAAAATAATCAATAGATTAATCAATAATGAAATCAATCATTAGTTGCAACCCTACATATTTTTCAATATAGGCCACTGTTTTCTTTCATTATCTAGGCTAAGCGTGGCATTTTATAGTGCAATACAAATAAGTTAAACAATATACAGTTTGTCCCTGTATTAGTTAACTATAACTTCAGGATGACATGTTGATCTAACCTTGACGGCCAGTTAATCGTCAACTTAAAAAGAGAAAAGAGCGGCCTAGACTAGAGGGCAAAACAAAGGAGGAGGTGGATGCAGCACATACATGACACACATTCCCACACTAGCTGTCCCTCTTCTATGTCGTCCTGTAGATCTTTACATCAGTACCAACCGGCCAGAGAGCAGCTCAGATCCCTGAACAAAACCTCTCTGTGTCAGTATGCAGCTGCAGCTTCCGAGATGCCCTACTCGGATGCATGACCTAGTGTTGAGGGGCTGTGGACTTCAGCCTCAAAATAGGGGGGTCAAGTTTTTTAAGACATTGATCTGAGTTACCTTTAGTGTAGCATTTTAACCACACTCCAAGTATTTGTGCATTTATTTCAAGCAGTTGTTTGTCTTTACTGGCTTCAGTCCAACGATATAGCAGGCAGGTCTTGTACACAGTGTTTGTCATCCCCTCGGTGCCCCCCTCCCCTTTCACTGCTTGGACTGCTCCATTTCGCATCTGAAAATATCTGATAGTTGGAGAAGAGTTCTTCATGTCAGGGACTGCTGTAGCCTCAGCACAAAGAGTACTGTAGCTCCTGGATCACATAAGGTAATATTTCCTGCTAAGTTTTATTTTTAACCTTTTATTAGCACATTTTCTGTGACCTAGTTCTAAAAGGAAAATTTTCAGCAGCTATGCAGATGCCTCTTCCAGAAGTACTTGTTTTGTTTTCTCAGATGAGCATGCATTTTTGTGTTTACCTTTCAAAAATGACTCAGATTCTTAACAAATAACGACAGTAATAGTCATGATCATTTTAGTTAAGGTATATATCCAAAATATATATTATTTGGCAACATTAGCTCTTGATTTGTTGTTATGTATGTGTTGTCTATTCACATGATTTTTTTTTTTTTTTTTACAGTTAAGCAAATGGACGAGAAAGAGTTGAGTGATCCCCTGAATAATGTATCACTGATTAAAGGTAAACAAACTATTATTATTCTTTTTTTAAATGGACAGACAGAATTGAAGTGAATGACTTGACATTGTTTTGCTCTTGAAATGGCTCTTACCTGACACAGCATATCTTACTAACTGACAGTGTGAGGAGAGAAAAAAGCATGAGTCACAGTTGAAACGAGTGTCTGGACCTGTGAAGACAGTTTGGCTTTGGAGCTTACAGTGCTATAGATGGCCTTGTTTTAGAGGGTGATTTCTCTAGTGTCAACAGCTTATTAGAAGATGGAATCTCTTTACACAGAGGGCACATCAGCTGACTAATGTGTGTTAGCTGTGACATTTAAGGACACTGATCAAAATAAAATCCAGGGGATAATGAAGTGAGTGCAATACAGAGAACATAAAAATCAACTGTGTATGACTCAGACAGTATCTGCAAGCATGTTAGTGAATGAATCAATTTTGCATGATGAATGAATTTGTAATGCTACACTGCACAGTACATAGGGAGCACAAAGCAAACAGTGTCCTCACGACAACAGTAGCTCAGTCATTTGATGAGGGTATCTCTCAGTTTCTGTCACATACAGCACATTTTGGAGGTGTTTGTGGCTGAGACTCAATATCACCTCCCAGCCATTTGATTAGCAGTTTTATAGAGACTCATTGAATACTGGAGACCTTCAGTGCGAGCAGCGCTAACCCTCGGAATGCTGTCACATTCATTGGGAAGGAAACCGACAGCAGGAAAGATGGACCATGATGGCTCTAGCCTTCAGCACTTGAGCTAAAAAAAGACATTCTCCTACAATTTTTTCTGTCGTCACTTGAGGCAGTGTGATGCTCAATATCCCCAACTAGTCAGAGAGGTATTTTTACCCAAAGACTAATCGCATTATCACTTTGTCAGGTGTCATTCTGTGACACTAAGACATGATGGCTCTAATAACTTATGTTACTAAAGATAACACGTTGGATGCCCTCATCTGAGGTGCTCTTTTCAGAGGACATTCTTCTTTCACACAAACTGGACTGAGATGGTTCTACTTACAGGGAGCCCACTCACATTCTGAGTCTCACTCATGCATATGCATGCATGAAGGAACACACAACCTCATACACACATGCAGGACATAGCACTGCCCGCCCATCCTTTGTCTGGCACACAGCTGGGTGGTCATGTGTTTGAGTCAGAGGGTGCCACCAGCCTCCAGCAGTCGCTTCATACCCGTTAATTTTAGTGGCATTTATCAATGCCATCTGGTGGCACTATTAAACAATTCAATTTATTTTAGTTGTATAGTGCCAGATCACAACAGAAGTTATAAACAGTATGTGAGTGTGTGTGTTTGTACAGTGTCTTTATTCAGCCAAGTGTGCTAGACGCAGTGAAATCACAGTTTGCAAAACAAATGCAGCATTTCATGGCAGCCTCACTCCTCTAATGTGTCCATTTATGGTGCACATGCGTGACCTGTCTCAACTGTTTTTTTTTTGTTTTGTTTTTTCTGCCTCTGCCAAATGCTCAGTCTGAGATGAGGTCATCTCTTTTCCTAGCCATGGTAGATTAGGGGATCAAGATATTCAGTGGGCTTTTGCAAAGACCAAGTATTTGTGGAGCTTGTTTCCTCTTCTAGGAAACACAACAGACCCCTGGCAACCCTGGCAAGTCCATTCCCTTTGTGTATTGTTTACAGTAACTTGCTGTTAACAAGCAATGCAGACGTGCCAGAGATTCATATGTCACTGGGGTAATGGACAATTTGGAAGGAAAGCGTGGATAAAAAATGCAGATAATGCAGTTGTGTCTATTTCTGGGTTGGTAATTAGTTTATGTAATAGGCCTATTTTAATATCTTGGGAAATCATCTAACATGCCAGCCCTGGTTAAATATTTGGGACTGAAGCAAAATTAATATAGTGGAACTCTGAGTTATCCTTCTATTTTTATAGTATTGAATTGCCATCATTATTGCCTGATGTATCATGGTTTAAACTTTACTTTCTAATGTTTCTGTATGCACTCCAGTGATTTGGTAGGAAGTTAATCTCTGCTCTTTCAGCTAGATACTCTCATGTTAGGAGAATGGATCTTCTAGCTTGGGTAATCATTTTTGTTCTGTATTTCATTCTCAGATGATCTGACAAGGTCAAACATGGGGTCCTCTGGTGACTCAGAAAAAATTATCCAGCGTTTGAATGATGAACTTCGAGAAGCCCAGGACGTAGCTAATACTGAGAAACACAAATGCATGGAACTACAAGGTAACATTCTGTTCTCTCCACTTTACCCACAAATACATGAGATAAATGAATAAATAAAATAATAAATAAACGCGATTATATTTTGCAGGTATCCTGGAGGAAGAGAGAAAGGAAAATAAACAACAAGCTGATGAATCTGCAAAACAGATAAAGCTTCTTCAAGGTATATTTCTGTGTTGTATGAAGCCACCTGCTCTTGCTTACAACTGATGGATTGGAGAGTAAACTGGCTGAATTGTACCGCTATCTTGTCCAAGTAAACATGTCAACACAAATAATTAAAATACTGACCCTGGTTCGGACAGGCCAGCTGCGGCAGCTCCAAGATGAAATGGGCATTCTCAGAGGGCAGATAGATGTTTCCTCCAGTTCACGCGACGAGCTACAAAGTGCACGTGATGAAGTGAAGTCACTGAAACGTGCCCTGGAGTCAGCCACTGCTGAGCGGGACCGTGATGTCTCTGCTATCCAGACTAACCTGGCAACCGTCTCGACGGATCTGGATAAGTGGCGTCAGACTGCCAACAAATACGAGCATGAGATTGACAACCTACAGCGTGACCTTCAGCAGCAGAGCAAGCAGTGGCAAAAAACTGCAGAGATACAAGGTACTACATGGTGCACGTACACATATTTATACCAACTATGAGGACAATAAAGTGATTGTATCACTGGTACAATAATTATGGTCATAGTGTTATTTAATTTAGTCATAAAGTGAAAGGTATTTTCCCTAGCTAGGAAGTTCTCTCAGTTTTTCTTAATATTTACAAATTACAAAACAATATGATTTGCCTAAATAGGATTAGATTGTGGGGTTGCCACTGTGAATGAGAGAGCTTTGTAGCTGCGTTCTCTGCTCAAGAAAATTGTTTAATGGCCACATGATTTGAAATATGTCTTCATGTACACTAGCCTGTTCAAGCTCAGAGAAAATGTTGAAAGATATTATTATAAACGTGATTATTTTCACTTTATCTGTAAGCTAATTAAGAACAGAGCATCTGCTTTTTTTCCCTCACAGCTAGTGAGCTGCAGTCCATGCAGGTGGAGTGTAATGGCCTTCAGAAGGAATGTTCTGTCCTGCGATCTGAGAAACAGGACATTGTGAATAAGCACCAGAAGGAAAGGAGCAGTCTGCAAAGTGAATGTGCTTCCCTCAGGGCTGAGAAGGAGGAACTCCTCAAGACTTACCAGAAAGACAAGGGCAACCTGCAGAGTGAATGTGCAGCACTGCGCTCTGAGAAAGAGGCAGTGCTGCAGAAGCAGCAGCAGCTGGAGAAGGACCTTTCCAGGTCAGTGAGCAATATTACCACAAATTCAGCTTCACCCCCACCTTTGTGCTCCGTCTGTCTCGTTTGCTTGACTCTGCTCCAACATCTTTTGCTCTACAGTGCATATATACATACTCCTATGTTTGTGATCCTCCACCTATTGAACTCAGTGTTGTTTTTTTTACTAATAGTTCACGTGCCCAGAATGCTGAACTGAGCAACAGCCTCAAAGCCCTAGAGAGATCCCAGCAGGAGCTGGAGAAGAGGCTCGCATCCCTGCAGCTCCAGCACCAGCAGGATAGCACCAAGTTGCAAACCCAACTGGATGAGGCAGACAGTCGCAGCAAGGCTCTGCAGAGAGAGGTATGCTCTCAAAATAAAAGGATATTATCCTGAGTGAGCTAGGCCCTTATTTGACAAGCCTCTCACAATCACTTCTAAGAATTACATCTAATATCATCAATCTTAGACCTGACAGTTACTGAAGACCCGGTATATCATGGATGCTTTTCACTCACATTGTTCAATCCTGTTACCTGCTGGCGACATTATGGCTTGCACTTTACTTGGGCTTTCACACATAAATGAAGCCCGAAGTGATGTGTTAGGCTTGAAATCTATTTTATTCTATGTCCGCACGCAAGTACATGATTGTGTATTGATCTGTGAGTTGAGTCAAAACAATCCTGAGTGCACAGCGATTGAATGGATCCAGTGTAAACACTGCCAGAGGACTGCAGCTGCTGCTGGTTTGCTGCTGACCATACTGCTTTACACAGCTAATGTTGACAAGGTGTTACAGTATTTATGAAACTTCCTACATGCACTCTCAGTGAAGGGTAGAGGTTTTCCTTTGAGAGCAACATACAGAACCATCAAATGAAATGAACTTTTTTGTTTTGTTGCAGTTGCGGTATGGATTCACCAAAATACAGATGGATACAGTAATTTGATGCAAGAAAAACAAAATTAAATACAGAAAACAGCAACACTTGTATGACTACTCCCCCAAGATTAAAGGTCAAAAATACATTTAGAAAATGTATTTAGTGTACAGTAAAACAGATTGCAGATTTTGCTGTACATGTGTACTGTTCACACAGACTATTTAGCCACAACATAAGTGATCAAGTATGAATAACCTCTATATATATATATATATATATATATTTTTTTTTTTTTTTTTTTTTTTTTTTGATACAATGGTATCGCTCCATTTAGGGTTTATTCTTTTTTTGTGCTTGTATTATTCATTATTGCCTGACAGTAAGGCGTTCTAAGAAATCACCAAATAGTTTTAAAGTTTTTTCTTAATTTTTCTTACCATTGCTATTGGTGGTAAAATTGCTTAATTTGCATGGTAGTTGAGGACAAGAGGAAATTACTCATTTTTTCTAAGAAAGCTGATAAAATGCTGTTACTCCAATGCGTAAAACAGTACCAAGCAGGCCTAGGTGAAACTCAAAGCATTTTGGCTGAAATAGGACTGTCTTTCTCCTCAAAAACAATAAGTAAACGCCCTGATCCTTTATCTGTCCATTTGGCCCCTGGCTGCTGTTTCACTGGTATGTAGAGTCTTATGTTGTTTTTGTAATTTATTTGCCTGTATACATGATTTGATATCGTAGCCGAGCTTAAAATCAGTTCCAATGTCATAAGATTAAAGTTTAATTTACAAATGGTGGGCATTTAGGACTTGAGGCTATGTTGCCAAACATTTAGATGACTAACAGACGGACAGCAGATCTCTGTGGTCATCTACTCCAGTTTTCTTTTGCTGTTTTCAACACCTGGAGACTAAGTTAGACAACAGCTTTCTCTCATAAGCCTCTCATATAAAAGTGGGCTAAGTATGCGTCACTGGGTATTTTGAGCCAGTTAGGACTGATTTTCTATTTTGAGACAACTGATAAAGACAGACCCTGAACCAGTCACCCTCTGTAATTTTCACTGATGGAGTCACCCAGCCCAGGAGAAAGAGGCAGCCAACACAGCTGAATGTTGAAGTCGACATAGCATTTACAATACTGACCACAGGTTCAAGCACTGGTTAATTTGCTGGAATAAGGACCTTACAAAATAAAGTGATACTATAAGATTTGGACTATTAAGCGGAAAGGGCAGCAACTTCAGTTTGAAAACATTTTCAACCACCCGCTTAGGAACGGCCCCCTTAGCTAGTGAGATAGTGATTCTAAACAAATCTGCCGCACCATTTACATGACTATGAAATGAATTCAAAGCAGCCTGCTGGCTGGATGGGGATCACTCGCTGCTCTGACACTGTGACAAGATGGGCAGTGATATATAGAAGAAAGCAGAGATGAAGTCATTTTTGACCACAAGTCATTCATCCCAAAGTGGTGTTGCACTTTAGTCATTGAATGAAAGTGGAAACTGAGAGGTCTTACAGTTGTCTTTATGAAGGGTACACTACGCTCACCCTGATTAGCTAAATGTATACAAAATTCAGCAGTATGCTGCTGGGCAGGACGTTCAGCAGTACCCAGATTAACAATACATTACAATGAAGTAACTGATGAATCTATGTGTTTAGTTTAAATTGATTTTTTTATAATAATAGTAACATGATTTGCTTTGCAGTATGAGGAGGCTAAGACAGAGCTGTCAGACCTAAAGGAAAAGTATGAGAAGACTGAGCAGGAGAAACAGTTGCTCACAGATGAACTTGAGGGATGCAAAGCCAACATGAAGGAATTACAGGAGAAAGGAACAAAGGTGAGTGATTATCTAACACTCAACACAAACAAAAATACATCGTTTGACAAATTATATATGCAGAGTAGCATAAAGTGTAGAAATAATAACGGCACCATAGCTTTTGTTTTCATAGGAAGCAAACATCAGCAGTTGTATTGGTTTTGGGAGCTTGAAATTGCTTGCTTCAGATTTAGCAACATTGTTCTAAACATGTTTTGATTTTGTGCAATGTCTTAAGGCGTAAAAGGTGAATCTTTATTGAGATTCACAATATTTTTTTTAACCTCAGCACACCTGCTCCCTTCTACTCATCCACTGTCTTTTACTGTTGCTTTTAGACATTGACATGTGTGACATTGAGATTTGTATACGCATCAATTATAGACACAGACTACTGACTGAGGAGTTTATTAATAAAGCTACGCCCAACTAAAGTATGTCCCATTGCAGTTGATTACTATAATATCCCTTCCCTTCTGTAGACATCCCTATTGCTGCCTGTTCAAGCCATAGTCATCGGCCTTATCCTGGCTTTGCTGTATTGGTGCTTCGGCGCATTGTGGTAGTAAGGTACACATTACTCCTGTCAAGTCGGCCTACATCTTTCATTCTCATCAGTGTCTTTTAGATCATTGCATGACCTAATCAGGTTTTCCTCATTTCCCAGAATGCCTTCCTCTGGGGAAACTTCAAAAATTAACGTCTCAGAAATCTAACCTCTCTAATCATACAGTTCCAACATCTGACATCTGTTTGTCTTGTCTGGATGGCTAATGCTTAACAACTGTTTCTCTCAGTTGGCCTGGATGGGCTTATCTCTATCTTGAAAGAGCTGTTTTTAACTTGTGTTCTCTGTGTACTGCATTGGTCTCAATGGCAAACTCCCCCCTGTCAAAGCTTTGGCAATCCTTGGACGGGCAGTTTCATGTGGTGATGCTCATGTTTCCATTTCTGTGTCACCACTTGTTTCAGAAACCGTGGATGATCTGGGGACCTGTGGTTGCTGTGGCTCTAACAGCTGTGACTGCTGCTGTGCTCTTCAGGACCTGAGGGCAACTCATTCAAACAAACACAAATAAATCCGTATTTGTCATCAGATTTGTCCGCACTGAAACTGAAAAACTTGCCCCCTTATCATATCTGCACTATTAATTAGGAGGGCTCATACTTAACACTGTTTAGTTTTAAAGATGCTCTATTTTAGATGGCAGAGACGTTAATAAAAGAATGTCAGTTCTGTGTGCAAATGAATATGTTTGTTTGTATGTCTGTTCTGTGAAGCAGGGGTCATGTCATGTGGGTCATTTCTTTTCGGTTGCTATTTTGACTTATTGTCCATTAATGAATGTAAAGATACTCTTCACACTTAATTAATTCTAAATATATATGAGGATATTTTGGGGGTTTGAACCTTCCTAAATGTAACACATCTCTGTAATTGTCAGAATAATAAATATTATCACAATAATGTAGCCCCTAATCGAGTGCAAGTTGAATGCCCTAGATATATAACAATACATCAGTGGATGGTTGTGGCGGGCACCGCAAAGTAGGAATTTATATTGTAGTTTCTCAACAGAGCGTCATTAACAGAATCACAGCAACTCGCCCTGAGAGCCATTTCCATCACTGACAGGATCTTGTTCAGAACTGCACTATCCATCTCTTGTGTGTTTGTCTTCTACTTTCCTTCGGCCTTCTGCTTTTCATTGAATATGCATGATGATAAAATATTGAATTTATTTAGGACACTTTTTTGTGTCTGCACTAGTTGCCAGCCTCTCAAATTCAGTTGACATCTCAGCATTGCCTACTATTTCTGAACAGAGGAGGATAAAACGAAGAATTTATTACCCAACCTAACTTATTACCCAACATTGAAAACATGGACAAGGTTAAGTTAGGTGCAAGAGACAAATTATTGAACATGGCAATCAAATATAGACTGTGCAATATAACACAACACTACATTATTTAAATGCATGGTATTCTGTGATATTGTGTCGCATCTTACCAGTAGCGACCACAGGAAACTGGTGTGATACTTTAAATGTCATGGTTTTTGAAACTGATATTACACTCATCTGAACTTGTAAACAAGCCCAAACATTGATTTCGTATTCATTCAGTTTTCTATTGGTTAAATGTTTGCATGCATTATGAGTTTGGGAAAAATCTCAAATGTTATCATTGAATATATCTACTAAGTTGCTGTGTTTATGGTAATTTTGACTTTGTTTGATTCCCTGTAAATAAGTACAAAATCTATGTATTTTGTAAAGAGATGGAAAGGTATAGTTTCTTGGATTTAAAGTTTATGAATAATTGCTCTAAAATGTAAGAGTGACGTCAATTAAAGATCTTAAGCTCATAATTGCATGTTATAGTCATTGCATAAGCACAAAGTCACTGAAGCCACCAAGCTATGTTTAGATGAGGTTAGACCTCCTGTTACTGTAGGTTTTGCCTCTGAATCATCATATTGAGAACATTGTGACCTTGTATAGAGCAACACTCGCAGCATAGCTACAGTAAATCTAAGGTAAGTTGTGGGTATTGTCCACCCACATTATGACTTTTGTTAGTATATTAAGGAACAGGAAATGTATTTTGATAAATATTTTTGCTTCTACCCTCCAGACAAAATGATTTGTTATGTTAGTTCTCCCATCTCTTATCCCCTGTTTTGCAGATGATACTGAAAGAACCTTTTGATGCTGACAGCAGGGAGCACAGTGTTTTCCTCAAAGACAGATTTTCTCAAGTGAACACAGTGTGTACATCAGCTGGCAAACAATGGACCATGGAAGTGGACAGAGCAAATCCACAGTATACACAGTGGTACAGTGAACACATGCACTATGTGGCCAGACTTACTAGCATCCCGCAGTTTGACAAAATGAGAGAGAGTTTACGTCATCATTGGCTCTTTTAAAATGTTAAAGGGGCATGCCGGTCTTTTTTTTTTTACTGCATGGCTAGTATGTTTGTTCAGAGCCCCCTCCCTCCACACTTTTGTGACATCAGAATTCAGCAGGCATTGTCTCATGAATTCAGTAACTTTCCAAAATCAGTGATTTGACATTCACCCCCAGTTCACGCAGGGATTGGTCGGCTGTGCAGAGGTGTGAAAGGAGGCAGGGTCGGTACTCTGTTTTTCATTCTTCACTCATCTATTTCTGTCCCTGACTGAAACACCCCTTACTTGTTTAAACAATATTGCATATTCTCCTTCCCTGTGGTAGCTGGCTTTTTAATCCATCTTCAAGTTTGGAACAAATGTAAACATTTGAATTTCGATGTGATTGAACGACACATCTTATGATCTACAAACTGTTTGAGCATAACCCAACCCTTACTTCTTCTGTGGCTCTAGGGGAGGTTTCTTAAGTTGACTGGCATGATGGGAATTGTAGGATCCTAGGGAGTAAAAGTGAGGATATCTCAGTCTCTGCTGCCTCAATTTTCACAGTCCATTTTTAAATATCTCTTATTAGAACCCAACTATGTGGAAGTGCAGCACTAAATCACTGGACTACCTCTGTAAGTGGGTGGAGGCGTGATGTAATATCAAACAAGCACAACTTGATCCACGGACTTAATGTGAGTGGCTGTTACCTCTCCTGGAAGATTACAAGGTTAAGCAGTCAGTGCAGTTACACCCTTTCAGATGGCTGACCACATTGACTGTAAATCTGTGAAAGAGGATGCATATTTCTCAACAGGGCAAGATGTCCTGGCTAAATGTCAAATTTTCAAGTCATAGCTCCATAGGAAACCATTGCTGCTGTGTGGATGAGTAGTCCACACCTGATCCACATTTTGCTGTTGCCACATTGGCCCTAACATTTCTGCTCTGCAGGTTTAGCTGTGTCAAGGATCCCTCTCAGGGTACATACCAGGATGATGTGGCTAATGTGACGTGAGGTTCTCTCTCAGACAACCTGGGGAATACACTGTGCATTTGACATGTGAGCAGATTGAGGACAGCCCCTGTAGAAAACCCAAAACTGAGAATCATTCCCATGCAAGGCGAGCCTCTCTGCAGAGTTGTCATGTCCATTTGTTCTGCTCTACTTTGTATGTAGGTCATCGGTAGTAGCCCAGAGATGCAGCAGAATAGCAGCCGCACACTCTTTTACATGATATTTACAGAGTGTTGGGCTTCATATAGCTCTAATTTACATTCTGATTAATGCTGAAGTCCTGACTACCTGCAGTAATAAGCCAATTTTTCCAAATCACGACACAGTGAAGAGCTTTGATCTGTGGTATGAAATTGAAATAGGCTGCTCAAATGTTAATCTATGTACAGTATGTATTAACAGTTATTTCTTAAACTGAGAGAAGAGAAAAAACAAAGGCATATATATTCCATTTGTATAGTTCATATGTATTTATTCTCATTTATTTATTATTCTGTTTTTCTTTTTGGGAGGGGCCAGAGTGCCCATTACAGGTCGGGAGTGCGCGCCTACTGGGGATGGAGAAGAAATGACTGAAAGGGACAAAAAGGGGGAAAAAAAGGTACAGAAAGACCCCAGAAAAAGCTTCCTCCCTTGAGTGTCTGGGAGCAGTTCATGTTGGAAGACAGGGTCTTGTGACCTGGTGGTCAGCCTCCTCCGAAGGGGCTGTCTGCAGCATGACCACTGTAGCGGCCCTGTGCAGCCCTGAAGCAGACGTGATGACGCCTCACAGTCAGCGGATGTCATGACACCCAGTGGTCTGTGCAAAAAAAGCCCTCAGATCTTCACTACTGACTGCAGGAAGCGGGGGACACTCAGTCATGACACCCAGTGGTAAGTTTTGGACCTGAAGCTTTAACTTGAAACCGGATGTGAGAGGTGTCTGATTTGGCTCACCTCAGCCCGTTTCAGTCTGGGGACTTTTTAAACTAACAGACAAACTGTCAAAGTTCCTCAAGTGTGACTCAAAGGCACTGTGAAACACTGCTCTTAAATTTGGAACTGCATACAGACATTTATTCATTTGCTTTTGCCCAAAGCAAATAAGAATGAAAATGAAAAAATTACATTTTAATTTTAATTTTATAGAATGTTTCTAGAGCATGACTGGTGTTTATTCTCTCTCTGTTCAAGAACCCAGAGTGGGGACCCAGTCAGTAACAATGGACAGCATTATATTATACTCACTTTCAACGATAATATAGCCAATAATACATTTTCTCCCAATTTTAAAGTTATTCTTTAGACATCAGACATTTACAGTATTATCCAGAATCCAGAAGTCTTTAGTGAGAGGAAGTCAAAACCATGATTTACCACCTTTTTTCTCTTTGCTATCCGACAGCGAACACTCACACCACACTCTGTCATTTATGCTTGATGCTGACAAGTAAAAACTGATACTAACACAGTAGTGGCCCATGACCGGAAAACCAAATTTATCAAGATGAACTGAAATAAAACTTGTGAGATTGTGCTGCAGGGAATATTGGTACAGACTACGGCTGCAACTATTTATGCAATTTATTTTCTCAATTGGTTGTTTAATCATTTGGTCTGTAAAACATCAGATGACAGTGAAAATGCCTGATAGAGCTCATGGTCACAACAACGAAAGCACAACTCCAAAATTTTCATTTTACAGCAAAAGTAAGACCAAAGCAAAACAGTAAATTGTCACATTTGAGAACCTGGAACAATAAAATGTTTGGCATTTGTGTTTGAAAAAAGACTTAAATGATTACTCAGTTATCTAAATAGTTGCTTGATTAATTGTCTGCTCAACCAATAAAATGTATTGTGTAACTGGTGCACCTTACAGACATAATGTATCTGGTATTTTAATCTTGACTAGCTATGAAGTTATGCTCATGAAGAGGTAAATGAATTTTACATCTGTAGTCTGATTTTCCTCCATTTCCTTTCATGAGCCATTAAACATATGAGGCTGTAACTTTGGACAGAAAACATGCAATAACACACATCAGTAAAATTCCTTACTGTGTTCACTTTACTGACTCAGTCCGGTAAAGGTGTTTAGTCCAAGTTACAATAATGTTATACAAAAAGATCTGCTATCAACTGCTGTGTAAAGGTTATTGCTGAGAGTTTTGACTGCATACTGCCTGGACTGGGAAGCAAAGTCTGGTTTGTACGTTCACTTTAAAAGATTGACCGGATACTGTAGTGGCCCGGTTTTACCCAGTGATGAGTAATAATCAATGGGTTTATCCAGAGCAAACATAATCTGTCGGGACTAGCTGCACTTCACAGGGACTGTTTTTTTATGTCAAATTTCAGAGAGATAAGTCAACTATTCATACTTTCCACACATGAGCGATACCTGCATGTAAACTAAAGTGTCTGCATGCAGCAAAACTAATCAACAGAATCACAGTTGAACCAGCGGTCACATGTGTTCGTCTGTGACGGGATAAACAACAAGGACAAAAATCATTTGATAAGTAAGTTTTAACATTTTTGAAAATGTGTCATGGGATAAAACAAACACGATGTCATTACTTCAGCTGTGCACAAGTAACATCATATTATTATTGTTTGCAACATGACTTTACATGCACATTGATAAAGACAGAATTTGTGATCTCTTTTTCTATATGCTCTAAGTTATTTTATTTCTCAACAAAACATTGTAATGATGTTGAACGCTGACTTTGCCACTCCCCCAACATGTTATCTTGATAATACTGCATGTTTGTAATGTGTGTGTTTTTTGTATTATTTTAGGCGAGGCAGCCATGGCAGCTGATCTAGACGTGGTGAACCTGTTTATCATTGCTGGGGGAACACTGGCTATTCCCATTCTGGCCTTTGTTGCCTCCTTCCTTCTCTGGCCCTCAGCTCTCATTAAAGTTTATTACTGGTAAGGCAGATAATTGTGATGTCCTGTAAACTGCATTTCACGTCATGTCGGTTTTATTATATAGAGCCCAAAATCATACCTTTGCCTCAGCATGGAACTCAATGTATTCCAGCAGTCCCCTAAAAAAAGTCAATGTTGGCAAGACATGCTCATAAAGATTTGCATCCAAGCCCATTATCACTGTGCCCAAATGTAAATTCCAGTGAAGTCATGTCCTGATTGTCAGCTCAGATATCCCTGCTCCTCGACAGGTACTGGAGGAGGACGCTGGGCCTGCAGGTACGCTACGCAGACTGTGGTGGTTATCGCTTCTGTTACTCATACAGAGGAAAGCCTGGGATGAGACCTTCCATTTTAATGCTGCATGGCTTCTCTGCTCACAAAGACACATGGCTCACTGTTGTCAAGGTCAGGGTAACACTGAACATTACAGGATGTTGCTTTGAACTTGAGGGACAACCACTCAGCTGATTTCCCCTGAATAGAGATGTTTGTTTTAAATTTCAAACTAATAAAAAAAAGAACAGTGGTGGTGCACACAATCACAGCATGTTAAATCTCTATAATAATGTAAAGCAAATTTACCCTGTGCAGAAATAGTTTTAGGTCAATCATTTTGAGGACATACATAAGGATTCACAGAAAGGTCATTGGAATTTGACTCTTGTAAGCAACTGTAACACCTAATACTGAAATGTAGTCACCAATGAATACTTTGTGTTGAAATGTAAACACCACTGAATATCTAGCATTGAAATATTTTACTCTGAGTAAACTTTTATCTCAATTTGCGTGGTTTGAGTTTTCCTCTCTGACATGTCCAGCTAATTTCAAGGGATGTCCTTTATTTATTTATTGAGATAGAAGTGTCACATATTAAATGGATCTGTATTCATGTTGCTCAAAATGGTCATTTTCAGATTAAAAAATTCCGACTGCTAAGTATGAGCAGTCAGACCTCCTTACAATCAGGTAAATCAGGTTGCTCTTTCAGTCACAATTCAAGAAAAACAAGCTCAGTTGAGCGACTGGAAACCTAGAATTATCACTGAAAGCTGCAACTCCACTCAGCTTTATAGAGCTTTAAAAGTTAGCTTCAACTCATAGTTTAGCTGTCCGGCCAGCAACTTTAATATTTTGGTTCACTCTCACTGGTCTCAAAGTGTTGTTTTCGGCCGCAGCAGACATTTGTATCAGAGAAAAATCTCTAAGAAGCCACTGTACACTACTTGCTCAGCACCAAATACCAGACAGACACAGTTAGATTGTAGCTGGTGAACATAGTGGAGCATTTTGCAGCTACAGAGTCAGATATTTCCTAAAGGAGTTGGGTGAGACTTAAAAAAAAAGAGCTAAAAAGACTGATTACTTAACATTCACCAGGTGGCCACAAACGTGGCTCCAAATGAATGCTAATGTTGCTGTGTATCTGCCGAATATGTAAATAAGAAACTGTATGCTAATAGGTTTGATATACCAACCTAACAGGTGATGATATGTCACTGTTGTGTTCACAACTTGTTGTGCAGACCCAAGTGGCTAAAAAATTAGTCATTGCACGTTTAAATTTCACAATTAAGATGAGATTCAGATTATTACAGCCTTTCTTGGCTTCCAAACATATGAATGGTTTTAAGATGTACTTTGTCTCTTCTACTGCTCTAGTATCTACCAAAACATCTGCACCTTGTGTGTGTGGACATGCCTGGCCACGAGGGAACAACACGCACCAACACAGAGGATTATTCAATTCAGGGGCAGGTCAGAAGGATCCATCAGGTACACTGAACAGAGAGAGTTACTGTATGAAATATATGTATTATGTATGTCAGGTCCCTAAATCATTCCCCTGAAATTTTATTTTTGTGCCTCATTCTTCTCAGTTTGTGGAAACCATTCGCTTGAACAGGAAACCTTTCCATCTGGTGGGAACCTCCATGGGAGGAAATGTAGCCGGGGTTTACGCGGCCTGCTATCCCTCAGAAATCTGTAGCATGACTCTCATTTGCCCAGACGGTCAGTCACTGTATGTGCGTGTTTAAAGCTGTAATAGAGAGGTGCGGATTCAACTTTATGGTCATTTTAGAGGCTGCAACTTGTGGTGTTGTTGAGTTGTATTGCATTATAGGGGCCAGTGTTTCTATTATTTTATCTACCTTATTTATATCACTGAGGGAGAGTTAAATAAGAGAAACACCTCTCTGTATAATAAAATACAGTTCAACAGAACTTTAAACTACAACCTTCAAAATGATCACACAGTTGAATCTACATGAATCTAAAACAATTTAATGAAAACTGAATATTATAACCTTCATGAAAGAAAATTTATTAGACTTTATTATTAGTTTTAGTTATGTGTACATAATAAATTGCCAACTGAGTATAATTGCAATTAAAATTTTGGACATGAAGCCAATAAAAACACATTCTCTTGATAAATTAAATATGTTGAGTTTAAACCATTGCATTACATTTGCTAACATTAAACTCATCTAAAAATGTCTAAATAATCAGGCCCCTGAGGTGCTCAGGTGATTCCTCTCAGGGTTTCTGGCTCAAGAACACGAGGTGTATCCACCAGGAATTGTAAGGTGCCCTTTTGTAAATCCTCATTTGGACAGACAGCTCAGAACTCGATCATGACTGAGATCATTTTAAACTATCAGTCATGTAGTCGTACATGATCTGGTGGTTGTCGCCTTATAGTACTTTTATGGTATCATTTTGTTTTGTGCATTGTTTGTGCCTTGTGCTGTTGTGTATGTTTTTTATTGTTAAGTATTGTGTATTTCAAAGGCCCATCTAGGGACATGCATTACAACTTAGCTTAAGTTATAAACACTGGGTTATGTGCCATTGGTTCATGCTATATATTGTGACATGACATGACAATAATAACGCATGCACATGCAAACACACTCTAAATTATTCCACCTTTCCTTTGTAGCTTTAAATTTTGTTTTATTTTTATTTATATGAGTGCACATCATTTTAATCTGCAGGTATAAGACATCCATGTGAGACCAAATTTGACAACCATCTGCAGGACCTGGAGCACAGCAATTACACATTAAACATCCCGCTGATCCCCACTACACCCGAAGAGATGGAGGACATGTTCAGACTTTGTTCCCACGTTCGCTTCAAAATCCCTCAGCAGGTCAGTTCCACACATGAAATTGAAAGCATTAGGAATTTCACAATGGATCATAATCATAAAATGTGTTTATGATCACCAAAAAAGGTACAGAATAATATTCATCTTGCTCAATATTTTCAAAGTTTGGTTGTTTAAATGTGTTTTTTTTTGTTTAGATTCTTCAAGGATTGGTAGATGTTCGGGAGCCTCACAACACATTTTACCAAGAAGGTTAGTTCACTGGTATGAAAAAAAAGGAGGAGTTCCCATGTAAGCAGAGTGTAGTCCATGTAATTTTGTTTCTTTTTTTATTAGTGTTTATGGAGATTGTTGGTGAGAAATCAAGATATGCCTTACAGGATCACTTACACTTGATCACTGCACCTTTACAAGTGATATGGGGCAAACAAGACCAGGTAACTATGATGTTCAGTGGTGTAGCAGATAAATCTAGGCCTTGTACATACAGTATGTACCACCTAAAATCTTAGCATATTTCAGCATGTTTTCTCAACATGATTACGGTGTGAAGTTTTTACTATGAAGAACATTGCAGTTTTTAGGTCTTCATTGTGACTCAAAAGGGGAAAGTCATGTTACTCAACACTGAGAAGGGATTACTAGACTCAATGACAAAAGACAGTTGCTCAAATCAGGTTCTGTTGCAGAATTAAGGTACAATTGTGTCAGACAAGTGTTAGCTCAGCCTGTTGCAACATATAAGTAGCATAATGAAATTTAAAGGCACAATCCATACAAAAATGTATCCCCAGCATTAAAACTGAAAACAGGACTAGATCCTGCTACACACTACACTCAGAGTGACTGACTAGACTTAACGTAATGTTAAATAATAACTATGCTATTGAATTTTCCTGATGCTGCTGAAGATTTATTTGTATTGGTTATTTTTGTAAAGACAATAGTGCAGTTCATCATAACCTGCTAGTAAACAGACATCTTAAGATACAGTCACAAGAACTTATAACTGTATCGTATAATACATATAATGTACAGTAAAACACACTTCTTGATGTTATTGTTGCTAGTCTCACTTCAATGTAAACTGATGCAAAGTTCTGCATGAAATGAATTTTAGTAGCCACTTTAAGAGTTGAGCTTGTTGGACTTCCTCAGTAACATTAGAAGATTGTGATGATGGATCTGCAGCTGATAATAATAATAATGATACAAGGGCACTTCACATAAATCACCCTGAAGCGGTGCTAGCAAGTTGTGTTCACAGAGCTTCTATATCTTATTTGCAGATTAAAACAAACAAACTTAAGGTTTTCATGTAACATCCAGGCTTTCTGAAGGCCCTCCCCATGTGGGCCCTATTTGGGTACTGCTTCTAAACTAACCCTAAGATTCATGTGCCTGTGTACCAACTTGTAACCTGAAAGTGGTGGCTCAGGTTTCTCTAGCTGCTCAGTTAATGTCTGAATAGAGAAACTTCAGTCTCATACCTACAGTACATACAGACATGATAATTATCTAATATATTATCTGTTATAGGTGGTGGATGTCTCTGGAGCTACAGTCATTGCAGAGGTGTTGCCTGGATCCCGAGTGGACCTGCTGGAGAACTGTGGCCACTCTGTGGTGATGGAGAGGCCCAGTCGGACGGCCAAACTCATCCTGGAGTTCATTGTTTTGCAGCAAGATGCCAGGGGTGGCACCAAGAAATCTTCCTGAACAAAAGACTTTTAATAATTTTCTTCTGTTGTAATGCTTCATGTGTTCCGTATGCTTGACCTGCATATGAGCACAGATGTCCACACTTGTAAAAAAAAAAAAAATATATATATATATATATATATATATATTTAAGGCAGTAGGCAAGGTTTATTTAGTAGTATTCTAACATTTCTTAGAAACGGCATTTTATTTACAATGTAATCTGGATCATGATAATAAAAGTCCCATGCATGTATCTGTATGTGGCTGTGTGCAGATGTGTGAATGGTTGTATTCATGCAGAGGTGCCTGTGGTTGCAGCAGGACCTCCTCCCATCCTCCTCCTCCTCCTTGTATGCGCAGTTTTGCTGCAGCCTGGAGCCGAGCACAGCTGCCCGGTGCGACCAGCGGCAAACATCAGTAACTATCTGACTGCACCGGTAAATGCCAACTGCAGGCCGCTGTTACAGGACAAAACAAGTCGAGTAGGCAAGGAAGAAGACAGGTACGGCTTTCTTTTCAAGTCTACTTTACTTCCAGGTAGTCTAATTAAGACCCCGGTGTTTACCTTAGTAGGAACAGGAGCTAACGTTAATGGCTCAGGCTACTAGCCAGTTTAGCATGCTAGTTAGCAAGCGAGTAGCAATCAGCTAGCAGTCCACGATAAACATTTTTGTGTGATGCTCACGTTGTATTTAGCGCGACATACCCCAGTGCATCCAAGCTGGATTTACCACTTAATAACGTCGATCTTTAAAACTGCATTTTGTCGCTTGCGGTAGCAGCTCGTTAGCCAGTTTCACAGAGAGTGAAATGTATTGAGGCTGGAAGCTACTTTGAACAGTGGCTATCAAACAAACATAAGCTGGCATGAATTGGATGGTTCAGTCGCGCTGCTGCTGTCTGACTAACTCTGAAAATCTAAGTCAGTGGGTTTATGTTCACTCAGTAGAGCCAGGTTTCATTTTCACTACAGAGGAAGTATTTATGGTTTCTGCTCCTGACCGATGAACGTGCGCACTCACACACAGTTTATTCTTAACCGTAGAAACAAAAGTTGACAAAATAATCTAATTTAGTAGCTATTCTGAAGCTTTCAATCACAGCACATTTTCTTCAGCACCAGATAGTTTGTTAGTTGTAATGGAAATTCAGATGGTCAATTTTTTTTTCTGAGCACACAAAGTAAAACTGTTGATCTGTTAATTTCTAATCTACAAAAAAGTAATCATTTTCGGTTTTGATGTTTTTTAGACTGGTGTTACGTTAAAAAAAGATGTATCAATAATGAAAGTAATCAATTGTTGTAGCTCTAACTTTGGTGCGATTCAAAGTGTAAAGTTTTTCATTTTAAATGTAATATGACTGAAAGTTCCCAAAAGGCTTCTGTGCATGCATGAGGAAAATGTATTTTCATTATCAGTTAATCAGCCAGTGACTTTCTCAATTAACCATTTTGTCAATAAAATTTAAAAAATTTAAAAAATGCCTGTGAAAATTTCCCAGAGCAGAATGTGATGTCTTCATATCTCTTGTTTTTTTCTGACCAATATTCAGTTTTTTCTCTGCATAAAGCTTCAAATTTGAGAAGCTGGAACTAACAGATGTTGGCCCTTTTGCTTAAAGAAACGACCAACAATTATTTGATTATCAAAATAGTTGCCAACATTGAATTTTGCGGCTCTAATGAGATAACTCACACCACATGACTGGGAATAACAAATGTTTGGATACAGTATGTTTATTAAACCCACAAAGCAAGCAACACCCTCTCAGTAAACCGGCTCCCAGGTAGAACATTACTCATGTAAAACACACCACGTTACCACAAGCTCTTATCTGTTCTGGAAAACACATGATTTGACCATGACCCTCATTTTCTGCATAATTTAGTAAGAGCTCATGTTAATGTGAGTGTTTTTTTTTTCACAGGTGAGACTGAAACCATATCTGTTCCCTTTTTATTTTGGTTCTGACCAAGTGGGTATTGTTCTACAAATGGATAATGGAGACTGGGGCCATAGGGTAAGAGATGGATAGATAGAGATATCTCCTGAAATATAAGTTTTGGACAGAATACAAAACTGACACATATGATATTAACAGTACAGCAGTGACTCTTGGATTTTGGGCATGTCCACAGTGGACATACAAGCGTACCCTCATCTCCACTGCAGGCTGCAGAATCTTTTAAACTATAGCTATATATTTTCTATATAACCTACTGGGGGTCCAGGAGTAATGATGTAAAATTTTGAATTGTATGAGCATTACCCTAAAATCTATTGAAATTGTTTTAAGGATGTAGGATGTAGTCATTCTTTTGAATGGTGTTGTGTATAAAGAGGGGTGTTTCTTATATTTAATATATTTTTATATTTAATATCTAATATTTTTCTCATTCATTTAAATATTATCGACATAATATTAAAAACTTCTCACTTAAATGCAACACAGTTCAACAACACAGCAACAACGACAGCAGGGCTGTTGTATTAGACTGTTTAACTTCTAGCCAGTTGTAGCTGATTATTTGGCAGGTGAAATTCACACTGTTAATGTTATTGTCTACAGCTGCAGTATTTAAACTGACTCACTTTAGCTTCACAAAAACATGTTGTTTACTTGTTTCTGCTCCTTTTTGCCCTAGATGACTACTCCTGTTACCTTGAACGTGGGAGGCCACCTGTACACCACCAGTTTATCCACCCTACAACGTTACCCAGACTCCATGCTGGGCGCCATGTTCAGGGGAGATTTCCCCACAACTCGCGACTCCCAAGGGAATTATTTCATCGATCGTGATGGAACACTTTTCCGGTACATCCTGAACTTCCTGCGGACGTCCGAGCTCACCCTCCCCGTGGATTTCACAGAGACAGACCTCCTGAGGAAAGAGGCGGATTTCTACCAGATTGAACCTTTGATCCAGTGCCTTAGCGATCCAAAGCCGCTGTACCCTCCAGACATCTTCGAGCAGGTCGTGGAGCTCTCTAGCACTCGGAAACTGTCGAAATATTCAAACCCAGTCGCTGTTATTATCACACAGCTAACCATTACTACGAAGGTTCACGCCCTGCTGGAAGGTATTTCCAACAACTTCACCAAGTGGAACAAACACATGATGGACACTAGAGACTGCCAGGTGTCGTTCACATTCGGACCATGTGACTATCACCAAGAGGTGTCCTTAAGGGTTCACCTCATGGACTACATCATGAAACAAGGCTTCACCATCAGGAACACGCGTGTGCATCACATGAGTGAGCGTGCAAACGAGAACACAGTGGAGCATCACTGGACTTTCTGCAGACCAGCTCACAAAGTTGAAGACTGAGTAAGCACAATTGTGGGTGACATTTGTCTTTTTATATTACACAAATCATCATCAAAAAAGAACAAATTGACCTCCGTTTCAGTAATGTATCGCTAATAATGATTTTTTTTCTTATTTTGATGAATGTGTTACAGTGTACAAACTTCAAAGTCCAGACAGTTAATATAAATACAGTGTTATCGTGGTATAACACTTTCTTTTCTGTGTTACATATTTGATATTTCTTTGAAAAATGTTTAATCCTTTGAGGTTATAAAACAAAGACAATTTTTTTTTTTTTTTTATGAAGTAGAGAGACCCTGTAGTTATGATTTTATTAATTTAGGGACACTATATTATACCCCAATGATGGTAAAAATGGGGGTACATTGATTTTTACAGGAATAATTGTGATTTAGTGTGCTTCCAATAACTACAACTGTTTATCTCAAAGTCAGTAATAAAGTGATTGTGAACACGTATCCATGAATTTAAGTGTAGACCACAATTGGATGAAAAAAGTAAAAAAGAGATTATAAAAGATGTCTTGGTCACAGCTTAAGCCACATTCTGGACTAGAGACAAAAAGAGAGTTTTGGATCCCAAGGAGTCAGGAGTGTACTTTTTAAAAATAATGATAATAAATTATAATTGTCTTTAGCCCAATAACCTTCTGGTGAGTTGACAGTAGATCTTAAACTTAGTCTTTTAGCTCTTTATTATCTCAAGTACGGTACTATTTCTAAAGACCCTAGTAGTTGATGCATGTGTCTGACGGTCTTGTATATGTATATGTATTTGCTGTGTGTGCTTTGCAGTATGATGTCATACTGTTACACTTTAGAGCTCATATCAATAGTGATGTGTTTGGTCATCCCAGCCAAAATAAACCCATTTGTGTATTTGTCATTAAATTTTTCTTTATAGTTTAATTTTTCACCTTAACTCTGTGACATTTTGTGCTAGAGCTCATATGGTGTTGCAGTTATTCTAACATCCAACGGCTGCGAAGCACTTTACAACTGTATGTACCCAAGTTCACAAAAATGTTGAGAGCTACTTTTTAATCACAATCTGTGTGAATAACACAACGCACTGAAAAAAAAACCACTACACGTAGATCAACAGGGAGAGTGACAAAAGCTTCTCTGGGTTAATCTAGTCCAGATTCTACCCGTCTAAGTATAAAGGTTTTTGATATAGACTTATGTTGTCAGGACAGAGAACACAATCAAATCATCCCTTTTTTGCTTTCATTAAAAACAATAAAGGATTCAGAAAGAAAGTGGGTTTCAAATGGCATTAAGCCATTAATTGGATGTCTGACACATTTTCACAACCATAAGTGGTGCAAATTGGTTGCTCAGTATTGTAAATTATTTTTCACTTCAACAGCAGAATTGGCAGAAATCGGAAGCTAATTTAGCATCGTCAGAATAATGCAGCAAATGCTTTTACAACGGGGAGCAAAATCTCTTCTGGCAAAGTTACATAAGTAACATTTATAATGGTGATACAAATGAAGAGCTCTGTCTTACATGTGCCGTGCTGCCAGTCGGACTACCTCCTACCACTTACTTTCTGCTGTAAAGCACAAATTAAAGATGGCTGCTAACGTTGTCTTCAATATTGTTTTGTGCTAGAAAACTAATTTCTTTGAGTAAATTAAATGCTGGGAACAAAATGTTTTTGTAATCGCAGTTTTAATAATTAATTGGGTAAAAATGAATGTGTTTATGAGAGTACTTATTGCAAAGCACTGAAAGAATTTGCCAACGGTGTTGAACTACTTTCTCACACACTTACTGTTTATATGTTTTTTTCTTTTGTATGCCAGTGCAACTCTACAGCACTATTTGATTTCCACCTAGTGACCTACTTTGTAGATTATTTATTGAATTTCAGTAGAGAAGGCATTAGACTTGGCATGTTAGACATGAGCCCCCACCGCCCATCAAAAGCTGTTTAAAAGAAATTTGAGATGGGTAATTCCTGAAAAATAAAATAAAAAAAAAAGAAACAAAACAATTCCTTCCAACCTTTTTGTAGTTTGTTGTCTTTAATAAAACACCTTGATGATTTGATTATATATCATTAATGCAATCCTTAAACAAATTATATAAATCCTATGGATGCTGGGCCACAATCTCAACAGTTTTTGATGTGAGAATTCATGTCCAAAGTTGATTTCGACACACAGTTCATCAATCAATACATTGATTTAGCCTTGCATCACTTCTCAGTAATTGGCAGGACTTTATAGACAAAAAGCTTTCAAACAGAAACATCCAATTTCAGCAATTCAACATTGACCACAAAGATTATATTTTGCTGTGTCAGTACTGAACCAGTGGCCATTTATTTATATACAAACTTTCAAGGAAGCCAGGCTATGGTGACCGTAATTCCTATCTCATTTAAACACACCTATATTATTTCTGTCGTGTTACTTATGCAGAAAAAAAGGCCACAATGTCTCTGGAACACCTATTATTATTTATTACTATTATTTATTATTATATATTATATTATTATTATTTAAAATTCTGTTTTTATAAAAAAATGTAATCAGTTTTATGACTATTATAATGCAAATATTTCACTAATTTGTGCACAGAAAAAATTATAATATCAAAATTATTAACGTTATGTGACATTTAAACCCTTGTTTAGCTGTATCTTTTACATTAATCTTACAGTGTTAGTGGTTTAATAATTAAACCACAACGCATACATTTCATCACATTATCTCCATTATCTGCAATACACAAACACACACACCCGGATGTTATGCTGTATTCACTGAATGTCGGCAATTAGTATTAAGTAAAGCACCCCTTATTTCTGCTTGGCTAACCTTGTAAACACCACACCACACACAAAAACAGCCTAAACTGCGTATTTGTAGCAGTTCCTTACCAAGTCAAATCAGACACAAACAAGTAGTGTATATCTCTGATAAAGGTAGCCAGATACGGCGTGTTAATATAAATACTGGATTTTATTTTGATGTAACATGACATGTATGTTTAATTTCATCGGTGTCCACGATGAAACTCCCTTTATCCCCAAATCAGAATTAGAAACTGGACGCTGGCGTTCATTAAAGTTTTTCCCCGGTCCTCTGCTCATAGTTCCGGTTTAAACGATATGACTTGAACGCAGCAATACGACTCTGTGTGGGTGCGCTTGTTTTAAATTCCAATATCGAGCTGCCACCGGTTTTTCTCCACTATCCAGACTACTCCGCTCATTTGCTTTACGCCAGATCACACAACGAGCGCACCCTCTCGCGTCCATTGCTTTCATAATATTGTAGAGGACATGTGAAAGGTCCGTGCTCCTCTATCCTTACTTACCTCCAGAGTTTCCCCACGGCGCCGTAAACAGTTGAACAACACACGGCTCTGTCTGTCCGTTAGTCATTATGTTTCACAGGAGTAAAAACCTAAAATATGTATTGAACCTGGTCCCAGGTAAACGTCGTCTTGGGACGTACAGGTTCCTGCCTATCTTCTTTTGCATCGGAGGCGTCATGGAGTGGATCATGATCAACGTGAGGATAGGAAAAGAGACTTTCTGTGAGTGTAAAATGACAAATTGAGTGTCTATTCGACAGCCTTAGTTTTAACTTGGTATCCAGCTAGCTTGATGGCTATTAGCCGGTTAGCCTCCGAATCTACCTGTTCATCGTCAAAACTTGTTACGTTGCTCGTCTGATTTGCATTTAACACTTTCTGACCCTCCTTGTTGTATTAAATCATGCCGGTCTGGCAAGCTACTTATCTAAACTTTAGATGTTTAAGCTACCACACTTGAAATTTCCCATGTTGCAGCAGTGCAGTGTGTTTACCACGAGTTTGGCAATAGCCAGTTAAATCTCCCAGGTTGCCCCGGGGCAAAATCTTGTTGTTGGGCTCTCATTGACCCCCACTGTACATGTTTCATCATTTCATCATTTCATCATTTCATCATTTCATCAGGCGCCTGGAACCCAAGTTGCACCCCAAAAACTATTAAGATGATTCATCAAATAGGTGATTGACAGTAAATTAATTGGCAAGTTTTTTTTTATCATAGTAAAGCTCAACATCTGTGGCTTTTTGACTGTTGGACAGATAAAACAAGCAATTTGAATATGTTGCTATGTTGTTTTTCTCTTTTTAGTGACATTTCATATACTGAGCATGGAACTGAAACTGAAAAATAATCGTCAGATGTATTGATCATGAAAATAATTGTTAGTTGGACTGAATATCATTCCCTGTGTTCTCCAACATCAAACTGCTTCCATTTTTTTCTGTGATTCTGTGTGTTAATGCACAGATTATGACATTGGGCACCTCTACAAGACCAGACCCACAAGATGGAGGATGGCTAACCTGTCGTAGTTTATATTTTTAATTAAACAGTGCAAAGTTCTGATCTATTTGCTATTATACAAATTATGTAGCCCCAAATGATATGGAGTAAACCTGAGGCTTTTGGGGCCCCTGGGTGGTTTCCCACTTTGCCTGGTTGGTAATCCAGCCTTGCCCACTGGTAGGACTAAGCTTGTACACAGATTTGGACCCCAACACTCTTACCGACCTTTTCATATTTTGACTTGATATTGATTAAATGATGATATATCTGGTGTGACTGCAGGTCTTTAAAAGTCTTGTTTCTTCAAAGAAAGACCTTTAAGTATTAATAAGTGTTTAATTTAATTTATAAAGGTCTTGAATATTTGGAATACCCTGCCTTAGTCAGTAATGCTACTAATAAAATGTACCTAATTTTAGCACAACCTTTCTGGAAAATCCACAGTGCTATTTTTTCCAGACCTTTTTTCCACACCTCTGATGTTATAAATTCATGTCTTTGGTAAATAATTCCAGTCCATACCATCCCCACTGGTTTTCATTGATGTTATTCATACTTTAGTAGGTATGACTGTGAAACAGGATAATAACTGTTTCATTCTATATACCATTAAAAAGGTATTAAAATGTCTTTAATTTAACTTGGTGAACCTGCAGAAACCCAGTCACATCAAACAGATCAGTAATGGGAATTTATCTCATTAAACTCTTATGCAGACTTTAAAACCAGAAAAATTGTTATTGAATATCATGATAATATGACAATAAAAATCTCAGACTATATAGATACTGTACATACTACCACCAGTGGTGGAAGAATTACTCAGATTCTTCACTTAAATAAAAGTAGCAATACCACAATGTAAAAATACTTTAAAAATACTCATTCAAAATGTGACATCTGCACAGAAGTATTAAAAAATTGTTATTATGATGATGTATATATTACAGGGCTGCAATGTTGATTATCAATAAATATTTAGAATTTTTTGGTTAATCAATTAAACATTGACTCTTGACATTTGAGAAACTTGACCCAGAGATTGTTTGGCATTTCTTCGTGATTAATGGCTTCAGCAAGTCATCGACTTTAGTTTTCTGTCAAAAAATGGCTAATTGACATCATCGTTAAAGCTATAACATTGATGCATTAATGTGTAAGCAGCATTTCTGTGTTGCACTTCATATACTGTTGAGTAGTCCTAACAGTGCATCATATTTTATAAACTGATCATGTTTTGCATGTCAAATCTGAGTCTTCAAAGTCAAATGAATGTAGCACAATATTTCCACTACTAATATTTCACTAATTCTGTAGTGTACTGTAAAGTAGCATAAAGGGGAAATACTCAAGTAAACGTAATGTAGTTAAGGACAGTACTTGAGTAAATGTACTTTTTTTAAGCACTCATTATCACATTGCTGATTTTTTACTGATGTATCTTTAGCTATACCTGTAGAGAGTAAATATGCCACAGGGTCAGTCATAAGACTGAAAAGAAAAAGAGCCCCGGTGTGTTTCTGTTCTCACTGAACCCGTATTACAATATTCCAGATGTGCTCAAATGTGCAATTTCAGGAGAACTAAAAAGGCTCAAAAAAGAACAAAAGAGCAGCCCTGCAAATTTTATCCTGTTGTATTGTGAGGCTATGTAGGGACACAGAGAAATGTTTCTTCTGCAGAAAACAGTCTCCTGTTTTCATTCAAAAGGTCTGCAGGATAACCAATAATTCACAGTAGAAATTTGACCTATCACAGAAGGAAAAACAGAAGTGGAGGAGAACAAAAAGCATTATAACTGAATTCAGCAGCTTCAGTTTCAGAATCCTGGTACAGACATTTTTCATAACAGATGTTTTAACTTGTCATAGGAGGGAAAGCACAGGTCAAACAAATTTCTCCAAGGATGGTTCGGTGCCATTAAGTGTTCCAGAGACAGTGATACCGGCACCCTGGAACTTTCTGATCTAAATATGTTGTTATGAATGTTTTTAATTACACCTTTGCTTTTCCTAATATGACAAGCCAAAACATCTGCTGTAGAAAAACGTCTATTGTGTGCATGCTGGCTCACTCACGCTGTCATAGCTTGCAAGGTCATTGAACAGAGCAGAACCACTGTTAATTTTATTAGTATCACTTGTACTTTTCCTACTTTGACATATCAAACTGTCCTCTGTTATTATTAATAAGACACAGATGGCAAACATCAGCCATCCACAATGTAGTCTCAGTAGCCCACCATATGGCACTGTTTTATTCAATGCAGCTTTACCTGTATTAAAACTGCCTGTTGCAGGTGTCTTATTTCAGTCTCTTATTTATTTATTTTTCCAGATGATGTCTACAGAAGAAAACGATCAGAACGGGAGTACCAGCAGAAGATAGCAGATGGACTGATAGCTCTTAATGAGCCTGCAGCCAAGTGAATGATGATCGGATTTGATGCAGACTTCACATGTGTTGTTGAAAGACACATTCTCAGACTCTTGCTCTCTTATTTGTTTCAGACAATCTGGAATAAACTAAAATTTGTTACTGGCTTACAACAACAACCGTATCACAGTTATAAGGAGTTAAGAGTGAAAGGCTGAAGGAGAATTCTCTTCCAACATGCAGGTTTTATTGTTTATATGGTCGTTGGTTTAAGAAACATTAGCAATACAGCAGTGATAATATAAATGGTTTGAGATAAATGCTGGAAAAAAATCACAACAAATGGTCTCATTTCTTCACGATAACGATGTCCAGGTCTCAGTATTTATTTGACAGTGAGCCTGCCGATCTGCTAAGTTGAAAACATTGCATAGCACCTGCCAAGACAGAACTGTCTCAGCCAAATTGTAACTAAAGAAAAAATACAAAATGAGCCTTTGTATTTATAGACATAAATTTTGAACAGATGTGTCTCAATCTGGCAGATAGCGCTGATAAGAAACAAAAAACACAAGCTCTTTCTTCCACTTGTTCAAATCTGTTCTATAATTATATGATTTCTTTCTAATTATAAAAAAACTTATGATGTCTTGAACTGTATGGTAGATTTGAGTATATAAAATGTAACTTAAGAACTGTATTTTGTAAATGGTATTTTTACTATCTGTGTATCTGCATCCTTCAGTTTACACAGAACCCCCCCCCCCCTTTAAGGTTTGGCTCGGTCAAAAGCATGCTTTGGTAATATCAGTTGTACCATCCGACAGGGAGAGTCTGCAGACAGATGAAGCTGTTAGGGTGCTGTGACAGCTTGACCGGGTTCCCATCCAGTCTCACCTGGTCCAGGTTGGCCCGGATGTAATGGCTGGTGTTACCTTTGCAGAACGTCTCATCTGTTATTGCTGAGATCTTGTTGTTCTGCAGGAGACCGATTCAAAGGCACAAAATTAGCCCATCAGGTAGCTAGTACTGGCTCTGCAGAGAGAGAAAAATCTAATTGCTTCTACAGAGCAGGTCTGATTAATTTCTGTGATTTTGGTGAATTACAGATGAACTTACTTGCAGATGCACAACATGAAGAGACTCTGGAAGTTGGGGCACTGCTGTCAGTTCATTGTTTCCAAGGTAAAGATATACCAGTCTCGTGAGTTTCTGCAACAACAAAAGGCCACTATCATGGATCAAGCAATTTGCTCTATCACACATCCAAACATCCAAAGTACAAATGTACTATAGCATTCTCGCTCACCTTAAAAGCAGTTGCCTTTACACCCTGGGTTTTAAGCTTGTTGAAATTGGCATTGAATGAGACTAGCTTGGTGGGAAGTGTAGGAAGTTTAATCAGTTTATTTTCTGCAAGAGTGAGCTCCTCAAGATTAGGAAGTTTGGAAAAAGCTCCATCTTCTATCTCAGAGATGAGATTCCCACTTAGGTCAATTCTTCTTAATGTGGCTGAGAAAAAAAAATTAAAGAAAGGAGAGAAAGCTTGAAAGATGACATTCGCCTGAGGAGAATTAGTTGAATATTTTAATTATTTCTATTTACCCATGTCCGCAAAGTCTTGATTGCGTATTTTTGTGATCTTGTTGAAACGTGCATAGAGATATGCAGTTTCCTTTGGCAGTGCTGGGACGGCTGACATTTCAGGATTCACTTCCTCACAGTAAACAGATCCACTCAGGCAAACACACAGTAGACATGTTGGCAACTCTGAAAGATCACAGGTTTTTTTCCTAAATCATTTAGTTATTATTTGTTTTACACAAACAGTTTTTTGTATTTATCAACTAATTGGTCTCAGCAATGTGACTGTGCAGCTTAAAATGCACTACACACAGTTTAGATGAGGACACATTATTACATAATATGGGCTTTAGCTACATTCACAAAAATGTGGAAGAATGCCTCAGCAAGTGTTGCATAATCGGCTTTGAAACAGTTGTTGAAAACTATTTATCTCTTTAAACAAACCTTACCATCAGCTTTTGGAACTGCTGTGTCGGTGTCTTGATGGAAGCCATAGTCGGGAAGGTTTACAATGTCCCTCTGCAAAAAGAAGAAATCTTCTTAATAGCTGTAGTTTTCCCCCCAACTATTGTCACACAGTGTGTAACCCCCAGAAGATATTTTTACCTTAGGTTTTCTTGCTTCCACGTACTCATCTTTTGCTGCAGAAGACAGTATCCACGGGAGCACAACAGATGTGAAAATTAAAGTCCTTAATTGCATCATGGTGTCTTGGTGAGAGAAGAGAGTGTTGTCTGCTAGGCAAGGATCTGAGGTACATGTGAGCAAGAAAAATTTTCCATACAGTTTTTATTAAGCTGCCAGAATACCGCTGAGTAAGACAGGGAAACAAACTTTAACTCAATAGGTGCTGTGTTTGTCTCCCTCTCAGTGGTCATGATGACTCTTAAGACTGAAGTACTGTTTTTGTTTGGGGTTTTTTGTGTGCAGCAAACAGACAGAAATAGTGTCTGTTATTGGTGAGTAAAACATATGGAATGGAAAGTTACAATTAAAATTGAAAAGTGAACCTAATGAACACCACTTTTAAATTTTACTTTCAGTAACAAAGGAATGCTCTTACTGGAAAAACAGTGGTCCCAGGTTCCAGTAACTGATGGTGAAAGATGTTTTTGAAATGAATTGCCAAAGCAAACGGTGAACTGGAGAGAGAAAACTATTTGTCCGTATTTCAACTTAATACTTCTATTCAGATAAAAACTTAAAAACAGTTAATACACTCTGTCTCTTTAGGAGAGGGCTGTTCCTCTATGAAGAAGCAGACCTTTTTTTTAAGCCTGTGGAATATTTTTCTTTTGTTCATTTCTTAATTATTCTGCCATTTGTGAATTCTCAGCCTATTTCGAGAATACATGCAGCTATATTCCTTTTCCGAATCATGATCAACATTTTTCCCTTCAAGCAGCTGGGCAGTTAGACAGATTCTTCAACAGACACTCCAGTTTTCCATCAGATGATGTTTTTCTTCGTAAATGTTAAATGAGCACAAGCACTTTTTTTTTTTTTTAAACAACTTTGTATGTGAGGTGCCCACACTTCTCACCTGGAAAACATGCTTGCTTTACAACAGACCATTACAGCTACTCTGCATCCTTAGATTGACCGTTTAAGGCCACTCAAACTGGAATTTTATAAAAGCGTCGTAGAGTGCTGACACGTTAAGTCAATAAATAACTTAAATGTTGGCTAGAAAATGAATCACCAACCATCTTGATGATTTATCGAGTACGAAAATGTGAGATTTTTTTGCGTCTTTTATTATTACAAATTGAAGATCTTTGGGTTTTGTGTGGTTTTTCGAACAGCAAAAGCGATTTGAGGATGTTCTTCTGGGAACCTAGGATGGAAATGTTTCACTATTATCTGACATTTCATAAACTATATGAATCTGTTCATAGAAAAACTGATCAACAGATTACTCAATAATGAAAATGATTGGTTACATACACCCAGGCAAAGATCAAATATGGAATCTGAATGTTGAAATGTCATGAATTTTGAAGATGTTTTGCTATATATTTTGCTTGTGCCGCAGGCAAATATATTAATAACAGAAACCAACCTCAAACTGGAGTATCAGATTTAAGCCCCTGCATTGACAAACATCTGCTTAAGTGTCCACTGAAGCTCTGCAAGCTCCAGAAGTGCTACTCACCTTGACCTTTAACTGTGCTGCAGGATGAAAAGCAAGGGCAGCTTTCCTACACATATAAAATGTATTTATTTATCTCACAATTATCTACCCATAATTCTTTATATTTTGTTACATGTTTAAAATAAAAAAAAATGAACTAAAACTACCTAAAGTTAAAGCTGAAGTGCTAGAAATTGTTTGTCCACAACTGGTATACTCAGTCTTTTAAAAACATCTGGATAATATCAATTTTGTTTTAGTAGGAAGGTGATGGGGGAGGACAAAATCTGAGCTAGGCAAATCAAGTCAGTATCTTCCAAAGTTACGGCCTGGTTAGTACAAAATTTCATGTTTGTGTTTTCCTGGGCAGGGCTTTTGTGCTGAGCTGCAGTGGAGGAACATTAAAACAAAACAATACAAAAAATTGTGAATTTAGTACTAAGAATATTCAAACTTTGGAAGATATCAAATTGATTTGCATAACTCAGACTGCTGAAGCTTCATGTTATCTTCAGAACAACTTCTGAATCATTTTGGGGGAATGAGCACAGCAAGAAAAACCTGTTCCAGTGTTCATATGGGCACCTGACTATTGTTTTAAATTTTTTTTTAAATGTGGACATATTCTTTAATATGGAGACTTTCATTAATTAATAATGAAGCAAGAACTTTTCAAAGCTCATGTTATAAAGTCATTCACACAGGGCAGCAAATTAAAAACAAAATCATAACATTGGATATAAAAAGATGAAACCCATTCTACTGACGTAATATAAAATATATATATATATAAAAAGGGAATTAAAACTGAATAGAAAGACAAATAAAGTAAAGTAAAACCATCAAGCCGAATAAACCGATGTATTGTGGAAGTGGTGGTGTGGCCTTTTTACAACCCGTTAAATTTAGAAATAGCATATAACGTGTTTTTGAAACGCAGTATTTTAAGTTTGTGTTAATTGTGTTATTTAGCATATGAGCAGTGGCTGCATTACGTAAGGCAGATGTGTGGTGAGAAAAGAGGAAACAGAACTGCCAGTGTAGCGGAAGTGGTACTGCCCTGAACGATACGCTGAGCGAGACGGAGGACGGAGGCTGAATCGTCCAGAGAGAGAGAAAAAAAGCAGGATTAAAAGTCGCCAATATTGTGAGTATAGTAACCTCGCAAGTATGAATAGCGTGTTATAACACTAGATTTTCATTCGTAGCCCAATGTTAGAATGTCCGTTTCATCGTGTCCGGTTGGATCCCGTTGAGAACCCGTCATGCTAATGGAGCAGGCTAGCTGGGTTTGTGAAAAGTCGGTTAGCTAGCTGGCTAGCGTTAGCATTAGCTGCTAGCCAGCAGCTAATCGACGGTCGGATTCCGTGACACTTTGTTCTGACAGGCTCGGCAGCCTGGGCGGGCCGCGGCACAGCTGCTGAAAATGAATTAAACGCGAACGTAATACATTGCAGGACCAGATTTTCTTTTCTGTTGATCATTAAAAACGGCAAATGTTGACTGCCAACAGCCCAACCGTGGTTTTTAAATGAAAAGTCTGTCGTTGCTTTTGCTGGCCTAGCTAACCAGCGTTACCGTTAGATAGCGGTAACGCTACATTAGACGACGGTGGCTAGCTAGCTGTTAGCCACTCCACTCCGGTTTGCGTTATCATGAATACGCCAGATTAGCCCCAGTAACGTTATCTAATCCAGTTAGGTCGACAATGTATTATAGGAATAAAATAAGTGTTGAATCACATCTACAGTCACATTTAGCAGGCTAACGTCAGTGAGCGAAACGCATCACCCCGCTAGCATTGCTAGCAACATCAGGGGAGGGCATTAAAACCTGACCCGGGAAGGCTTCGTCTGCTGCAGCAAGTGTCGGTTGAAACAACGTTAAGCGAGCCAGTATTCAATTTCACACTACAGCAGTTGCTATTACTGTTCAACATATTGGATTCAACTTTATTCAGATCAAATTAGGCCAATAAAGAAACGGAAGAGATAGGATTGGAGAGCCCTGTCTAACTAGCAGCTAACCTTAGCAAGTGATGTGTATGGTTGACCCACTTGCCAAGGGGCCCAGTTCGCATTGCTTATCCTCACTTTCCATAGAATCCGGCGGTTTCCTTGTTTAAAAGACCTGGTCTGCCAAAGCAAAATAAAATCATTTCATGAGAGTTCAAAGCACACAAATGTATGGTGAATGGACAATGTTAGGACTATTGTGGAACATTCTTCCTTGTCTCTTGATTTACTACACCCAACTACTTCTAACACTGTGTTTTCTTTTCCTCAGTCTAGAAAATGGATAAGAACGACCTGGTACAGAAGGCCAAGCTTGCTGAGCAGGCTGAGCGCTATGATGACATGGCTGCAGCCATGAAGTCAGTGACGGAGCAGGGTGCAGAGCTGTCAAACGAGGAGCGCAACCTTCTCTCTGTTGCCTACAAGAATGTGGTAGGAGCACGCCGCTCATCCTGGCGCGTCATCTCCAGCATTGAGCAGAAGACTGAGGGCAATGACAAAAAACAGCAGATGGCACGTGAATACCGGGAGAAGATTGAATCTGAGCTGCAGGAAATCTGCCATGATGTGCTCGTAAGAGTTTCCAGTGTCTTTGAATTATTGTTTTTAAGCACCATACACATGCGATGACAGTGCCTATGCCTAACTATCACTTCACTGAAAAACTAAACTTATTGTTTTCAGGGCCTACTGGACAACTATCTCATTGCCAATGCGTCTGCTGCTGAAAGCAAGGTGTTCTACCTGAAAATGAAAGGCGACTATTATAGATACCTGTCTGAGGTTGCATCTGGGGATACTAAGAAGGGTAAGTGAGCACATTATTTAGTCGTGTGCTCTTAACACAAATTAGTATTTTTTTTTTTAAACAATGCATTAAATAATGGTGTAATCTGAAAATTCTCATTGCGATGATCCCGCCGAGAATTACCACTCAACTCCTCAGTTCCTCTCGGCTCTGTGTAGCATTTTTTTTTATTTTTCAGCCCCCGATCATTCACACCTCTCATCAGTGTTGTATCCAGCACCAGCAGGCAGCTGTTTTTAGGGGGGGGAAAAACATCTCTGTTGTACAGGCTATTCAGATGACCGGCTTCCTACTCAGCACCAAATGGCAGATAGATAAAGTTTGCCATGGATGAACAGAGTAGAGTATTTAGCACCCAAAGACCCAGATATTTTCCTCAGCACTCTGTGGAGACTAAAACAGAGCTAAAAGCAGACTGAATATTGGACTTATATTTGCCAGACGGACACAAACATGCCTCCAGATTATTGCCAGTGTTGCTCTGTGTCTGACGACTTATAGACAATTGTTTGAAATTTCAATTACAAGACAATATCATATCTTGCTCTCTGCCCCCAAGTGGCCAAAAAAATAATCAATTAATACTCCTTTTAAAATGTATTATAAACAGAGACTTATTTATTTTTTTTTATCTTTTCCTGCTATAGATACAGTGGAGAATTCCCAGCAGGCGTACCAGCAAGCTTTTGACATTAGCAAGGGGGAGATGCAGCCAACACACCCTATTAGGCTTGGCCTGGCCCTCAACTTCTCAGTCTTCTACTATGAAATCCTCAACAACCCGGACAGGGCCTGCAGCCTGGCTAAGACGGTATGAATTGATGCTGAAAGGCATAGTTTTGAAATGTTTTACAGGACAGTAATATTTGTAAAGACTTGAAGACAGTAGGTATAACGAATTGCAAGAAACATTTCATTACTTGGAAGGAAACATTGAGCATTTATTTTTCAGTAATTCAAAGAAATGTACACTTTTGTTTAGTCACTGCCAGACCTTGTTTAGGGGATGCTGTTAGGTTTTGCAAAATTAAATAACAAGTTTAATCTTTGTTTTTCAGGCATTTGATGAAGCCATCGCTGAACTTGACACTTTGAACGAGGATTCTTACAAAGACAGCACCCTGATCATGCAACTACTAAGGGACAACCTGACTGTGAGTTTTAAACTCCATGCTGTTTTATCCCTGATTGATCCTGGCGTATTTATTATTCACAGCAAATCATAACCCTGTACTGTATCTGTTTCCAGCTGTGGACATCGGAAAACCAGGCAGATGAGGGAGAGACCGGAGACGGGGAAAACTAATGGAATTGCACTGTTAATCCACCTACACTCTTATCTTAAACACAGACAGCTTATATACATCCCCCTCCACTCCATCAGCCCCTCCCACTTCTGTATGACAAGCAGCCTGAATTGCTCCTGACCAACTAGTTTACCCCTCTCAGTTCACTGTGAGGTGACAGGGTAATTTTCAGTTGTTAGCAGATTCAGTCACTTTGTGGAAACATGTTGTATTGATTAGTGAGTCCATGTTGCTGTTGTTTTTGTCAGCTTTGTGTGTCTGTCTGTATGTAGCGAATGAGCAAGTGTGAATGGATATGAAAGATTGTGTGTATGGTCTGGGGGGGAGGGGGGTGTTGTGAATTCTAATCGTCCTTCCAAATTCCTTTGTCCCAGCTAGTTTGTTGTGCATTTCTCATCCCTTTTTTTTTTTTGTTACTTTTCTTATTTGTGATTCCTCATGATATTTACAGGTTTTATTGTATGGTAATTAAACTGGCAGTTGATTTCCACCAAACACTGTGATGGTAGGCGTTCCATTTGCTTCACAACCCCAAAACAGTTTTGTGTTTGAATTTCCAGACACACGTACAATCCTGTATTCAACTAACTGCAATTCTGCTGTGGGCTCATACAGAAAGGAGGTAGGCTGTATTGTGACACTGACATCTTGGTGTAATGCTCCTTGATCATGTTCACAAATTTCACAGTTTCAAAGTTTTAAGGGACCCCTTAAATTGTCATGTTAGATTTGTTCAGACATAAGACATTCCACATTATTAGGCTTTTGGAAAGGCAGTGCTCCTTTTTTTTTTTTTTTTTTTTTTTTTTTTTTTTTTTTTGAACTAAGTATGGATTGTCATTGTAGTTTTACTCACTGTTCAGGTGCTGCTTGATCTCAGTACAATGAAAATTGTATGTGCGTAAATGTGGTTCCATGTATTTTGCAAGATTGACTATCATCTGTATGTAAAACCTAAAGTAACCTTTTATTGATGTTAATTGAAAATGTCTTACCACACTGTATCAACCCTGCTTGCAAAATATTCCTCTTAAAGCGGTTGTTTTCTCCAAAAAAAAAAAAAAAAAATTGTGCCTGGCTTTCTCTTGCAGCCTCTATTTTTGTTTAGGTGGCAGCATCTGCTTGTTGTTTTTAGAAATATCAAAGTGAACGAGTTAGGCCAGAAGAATTTACGACTGGCAAATATCGACCTCATTTTTTTGCCCAGGTGCATCACTCTGCTGTTAAAGATACCCGGTGTGAATGATCGTCTCAAAAATCAGGTCTATGTTGAAGGTGCAATTTGGAAAGAAGCTCAGTGTCACAATACCATGTATCACCACTACATTCCACATATTGTAGTTGAAGACACCATTCCACATTATAGCTGACAGTCTGTTTACTCTGACAATGCTCCAATGAATTGAAATAATTTCTGTTGAAAAAAAAAAAATCATGTCAGTTTATTATTATGCTTGATGAAAATGCAGTTAGTGAATGTGGAACGAAGCCTGTCTGTATATCAGGTATCTACTTGCTTTGTTTTTACTGACAAGTCTTATGGCTAAAATTTGCTTCTGTAACAGTCTATTACCCAGTGCACACACGTGGTTGTGAAAATTTAGATTAGCTCTAAAAAGCAATGACGAAATGGAGATAAACAATGGTTGGTGTAATTCTAGCTTTGTGTTTATGTATCTTTAAAACCATTCTAGTTTCACTATACATGTAAGAAATAGGAAAGTGTCAAAGACCATTCAGTGAAATAAAGTTTCGTTTAAGATAACAGGCAAATTACGTCTTCATTTTTGTTCACAAGGAATATTTTATTAAGGTGGTTTAGTCTTGAAAACACATTTTAATTCATAAATATAGCATAAACCACTGTTATCAACCAGAGAGCGAACATAAATATGAGGTTATTCCTTGTCATGCAAGAACTAGTTTTCATGGCGGAGTGTCACGCAAATTAATCATGTCCTCTCGCGACCTAATTGAAATGACGATGCGGAGGAGAGCTGCAGGTGTTCCACGGTCATAATTAAACGAAAACAACCTCCCGCCTGGAAAGTGAATCTGTGGCATTGAGAGCCAAACACCAAAAGTCGACGCCTCGGTTATTTGAAAGGCTGTAAGTAACGTTTATTTAGTCGACTTGGATCTGTTTTTGTTTGCTGAAATGTGGTTGTTCACCTGTTGCAAATATCTGTTAATTTTGATGTTGAGCGCTCAAAGAAAGGATATGATTTCAGCCAACTTTAGCTAGCGCTACGTAATGATTTCGTCTACAAGACAAATAATATTTTTTGAATTTACTTGTCCAAGTGTGATGTTGAGTAAAGCTATGCCATAATTAACGAGGTTCTGAAACAAATGTTAACTTACTATATGCATTTTTAGATCGCTGCACCTTTTCATGCAAGCATTTAACGTAATGACGTGTGGGGAGAAAAACATACATTTTGTGTTGAGAAAACTTTTTAAACAGTCTTCTGTGTTAATCTAATCCAAGTGTGAGAAGTTCAAGTACAGTGTTGTTTTTGTTTTGTTTTATCAACCAGAAAGTCATACTGAAGTCTATGTGTGTGTGTGTGTGTTTATTTTATTAAGATCTTCTTTAATCATACATATACTCAGCTGCCAGTTTATTAAGTACACCTAGGTAAAACCAATGCAGTCTAATAGAAAAGTCCTTCAGTAAATCCTCCCTCCATTAAAGTTATAGTTTTAAGTGTTCCATTAATCAGTTTTGGAGCTGACTGATTCAACTGATCACTTTGGAGGATGTAGTTTGTGGTGCTGTTGAGCTGTACTGTGTTTATACAGAGAAGTGTATTATTTGGCCTTCCCTTGTTTCATGTTTTAGAGAGGCACTGATTCAACTATGCAATCATTGTGGAGGATGTAGTTTGTGGTGCTGGTTAACATTCTTGAATTATATTGAGAGCCATTGTTAATATTTTGTCTACCGTCACTGATTTATATAAGTGTGGTGGACAAAATATAAGAATATAAAAGATACGTTTCTGTGCCTGTTCAAAGTGTACCCAGACTCTCGACCAAAACATTTTTTTAAGCAAAATGCCACAAATTCTCTGGTTCCCCTTCTCCACTGTGAATGTTAGTTGTTTTTCTTAATTTTTCTTTGAAAGTTTCTAATTTTACTGCAGCCTCAGAAACAACCAGGGAGCCAAATCAACACTTCTCCATCAAAAAACACATTGTATTGCTCATAACTGTTTTTCTTATTTCTTGAACTAGCTGTTACCCAAGATGAACAGCAGTGGACCAGCATATCCCCTCGCCTCTTTGTATGTAGGGGACCTGCACCCTGATGTTACAGAGGCCATGCTCTATCAGAAATTTTCTCCTGCTGGACCCATCATGTCAATTCGTGTGTGCCGAGACATCATCACCCGCAGATCTCTTGGATATGCCTATATAAACTTCCAGCAACCAGCTGATGGTGAAGTAGCAATTTTGGCCAAATCCACTTAAATCACTTTCGTGATTACACTGGGTAGTTTAGTGTAAATTCTTAGTTTCATTTGAAGCTGAAGTTCAATCATCTTTGGAAAAGCAGTGCTTTGTGACAAATATCAAGAAAAAAATAGTACAGTAAATAGATTTTTTTTCTAAAAATTAAACGGGGTTCTCAACAATAAAATATATCTTTCAAACTTTGTTTCAGCGGAGTGTGCCCTGGATACAATGAACTATGACGTTATCAAGGGACGGCCAATCCGAATAATGTGGTCTCAGCGTGACCCAGGACTCAGGAAGTCTGGTGTGGGCAACATCTTCATCAAGAACATGGATGATTCTATTGACAACAAGGCACTGTATGATACCTTCTCAGCCTTCGGCAATATTTTGTCCTGCAAGGTAAGTGGCTTGGGTCGTCTTTTTGACTTGCAGAATTGCTGTAAGTGTCTAATCTTCAACAGTGTCTAATCTTTCTTCAGTGACAAGCTATTGTTGCAGTATTGTTATAGTTACTGAGTATTAAGCTGATATTGAGTAACACACCCGGCTATCTTCTATGTGTGATATTGTGAGGATAAAATTTGTGTAACAGAGCTGGGCAATATGGTTTTAATCTTTTTTTTAGATGTGTAAAAGAAAAATATCTGTAAATAATTCAATTTCTGACTATAATTTGCTTGGAAAATTTCATTTAGACAACAGAATTTTGTAAAACAATATAAGATAATGATTCTGATATTCCACTGAAGATCAAAAAGTGATACCACAGAACTGTCACTCCGCCCTGTAAAGGACAACATATTTAAAACTCAAATGTAAGTGGCTTTTTTGTGGCTATAAAGTTTTGTGAAATATAAAGCCTTTGTCTTTGTAGGTTGTTTGTGATGACAAAGGATCCAGAGGATATGGCTTTGTTCACTTTGAGACTCAGGAGGCAGCAAACCGGGCCATTGAAACCATGAATGGCATGCTGCTGAATGACAGGAAAGTGTGAGTGAACTAAATACTAAACTTCGATTTGACCTGTTTTTTTGTTCCTCAAAAAATAAGTTGAGGCAAAGAGTAGTGTAGAATATATGTATGTAAACTATATAAACTGTTGAATACCGATGACTCTGTTGTCTCAGACTTTTTCCGTGTGTTTTTTGCTCAGTCAGAAGACAGGTAGACGTCAGTTGGAATCAGACATTGCCAACTCAAAGGCCCATATCCTGGGGGAAAAAAGTCAGTTCTCCCCGTGTAGGTCAGTGAATTGGTAGGATCTATATCTAGGTTTGTTGTCTTTTGTGTTTATTGTAATTTTAGGACTAAACAGGCAATAATGCGTTGCATAAAGCAAGACCATCAGGGATGCAGTGTAATCGTTTTCCTTTCTTTCTTCCATTCATGACAGAAGTTTTCCTTAAATGTTATCTCATGCAAAAATTATTTATTTATTGTGACTGTTGTTTTAATTGTGTTGTTTCTTGATGTCTGGTCTGACCTCAGCAATTGTTGTTGTTAATGCTGTGTCCTGAAGCCGCACACATTTTCAAACATTAAAGTTTTCTGTTAATGAAATAATAAACTTACTTACTTTTATCCCTTCATTTTTATGTTGTTTGGGTTTGATTCTCTCTCCAGTTTTGTTGGCCACTTTAAGTCTCGCAAGGAAAGAGAGGTGGAGTTTGGCACCAAAGCTATGAAGTTCACCAACGTCTACATCAAGAACTTTGGTGAAGACTACAGTGATGAGAAACTCAAGGAAGTCTTTTCTGCATTTGGTAAGAAATCACAATTTTTTTTTTTTTTTTTTTTTTTTTTTTGTACCTGCTCAGTGTCAATCCATTTGATAAATTGCCACCATTGGTGGAAAAGTAGAGAATTTACATTCATTTCACTGAGCTTATACTCTGATTTATGCTCTCAGGGAGGACTCTCAGTGTGCGGGTGATGAGGGACGAGAGGGGGCATTCACGAGGATTTGGCTTTGTAAACTATGCTAACCATGAGGATGCTCAGAAGGTAGTGTTTGCCAAGTTTCCATGTCCACTCTGGATACCTGCCAACCGTAGCAGCCCATTATATTGACATTTAGGCTGGACCTGCAGCACTGACTATCACTGTAGTCATACACAATCAAGACAATTCAGATTGTCCAGAAGGTTGAGTGAGTGACTCTACTTTTTGTCAAGTTCAGTGAATATCTCCTCACGGTCCAGTAGCTGTCTGCTCTGTGTGTGTGTGCTGAAAAGATATCTGATGTTCCTAACTAGTGATCTCATGAGGACTGATACATCAGTACATCAGTAATGCATAAATTCTGCAAGTACTTGGTTTTCTGCAGTACCATAGATGTCATACTTAGTTACTGGAGATGTGATTCTTCTGGGACTGATGAGTTTAGTAACCCTACAAGCGTTCTAGTCTTACATCAAAATTGAAGAGAAGAAGACGGCAATTAGAAGGCAAGGAAACAATAGCAACACGTTGAATAGCAGCAGTGTGGGTACGACAACAGGTCCGCTGCAACCTGTGGGGAAAAAAACAAACCAAGATTGGTGTATGGAAATATTTTCTACTTGATGCCAGACAGTCCATGCGTGGGCCAGAAAACCTAAAACAATGAGCTAAAAGAGTCTAAGAGCTGTGTGGAGCTGAGTTAGGTGTCTATTTTAAGCGGGCTTGTTAATAGAAGGAACCAGGAGTGATTTGATTCAGTTTTGATATGGAAATTGAACTAAATGCAGTTTTAAGTATTATTGCCTTTTACTTTTCCTATAATTTAAGGTAGTTGACACATTTTAGAACATGTTGATTCTCCTCTTGTTTTCTTAGGCAGTTGATGAAATGAATGGAAAGGAGATCAATGGGAAAATCATCTACGTTGGACGGGCTCAGAAGCGTCTGGAACGCCAGGGAGAGCTCAAACGCAAGTTTGACCAGATCAAACAAGACCGCATCCAGCGCTACCAGGTACGGCTGCATTGTAGGCATATGGGCATTGTCTTTTTAAGACTTCTTGCTGACTTTCATTGTTTGTGGTCTTGCATTTACACTTTTAGAGTTGATATATTAAATGTGGAAAGAAATTAAAGGTTCAGTAATGTTCACAATGGAGACCTCATCTATATACACTGGGGAAAAAACTGTAGGTCTTCTGAGTTAAACCTCAGCCAGACAGCTGGATTGAGACAAAAGCATAGGTCAGAGTTTCAAAACAACAAAGATCGAGTAAGATGGCAATTTCCCAACTGATCTCACCATAGAAAATATTGTCGTTATCTGTGATATGACCCTAAAAGCTGAATGGTAAATAAACGTAAGCTCGGCTGATAACCAGAACCAAGAGGAGAAAGCACATTAGTCCAGTTTTAGCTGCTCTGCACTGGCTTCCTGTTACATTTAGAATTGATTACAAGGTCCTCCTCATTATGTGCAAAGCCCTTAATGGGTGAGGACCAAACTACATCATTAACTCCATTACAGCCCAAAGCTATGAAACACACAACCTATAGATATCAGAGAAGCCAGCTCACTTAGTATTTTTAAAAGAAAGTAAGTTTGGATTTGATGCTCTACATGTTTATGTTCATTAGCTTGACAAACAAAGACAATGGCTGGGATGGATGAGCCTATCATTTATCACTCTCTGTTTCTAGGGGGTGAATCTCTATGTGAAGAACTTGGATGATAGCATAGATGATGAGAGACTCCGGAAGGAGTTTGCTCCTTATGGCACCATCACCAGTGCCAAGGTATTGTAATAATGTAAAGTGTATGTGTTTGTCTGAGTAGATACATGTATCAATCAAAAGCCTGCCCAATAAAATGTTAAGTAATAAGGCACACAAAAAATCCTTTAAGTATAAAAGACTTAAGACTGTTGATATTTGCCCTCTGTACAGAGAGCAGTTTATTTTGACAGTATAGAGAGAATCATCACAGCACTACAAAAACTTCTCAAACCGTTCCCACAGCATACTTCACTTACACATCAACAGTCAAGGAAGAAAATGTGTAAAAATATGCCTAAATAAAGCTCCCATTTGGTGCTGGCTCATCCCCATGTTTGACAACTGATCAAACAATACAGGCTTTGTACAATTCACAAATACCATAAAAATGACGACCAACGGTGGGTTTGCTGCCTTGGAAAAATAACCAGATGAAGAAAACCACTGATTTATCCTGGATCAGGACACACAACTTAGAGTTCAGATTTGGCACTTGTCAGTTGCGTTCTGAAATGTTTCAGTATCTGAAATATTTCTGAACCTGAGCTTCTTTGTTTTCTGTAGGTGATGACAGACGGCTCTCAAAGCAAGGGCTTTGGCTTTGTCTGTTTCTCTTCACCTGAGGAAGCAACAAAAGCAGTAACGGAAATGAACGGGAGAATTATTGCAACCAAGCCGCTGTATGTGGCTCTGGCTCAGCGGAGGGAGGAGCGTAAAGCAATCCTTACTAACAAGTACATGCAGAGACTTGCTACCCTGAGGACCATGACAAGTCCGCTCATCGACTCGTACCAGCAGGCCGGATACTACATGACTGTACCGCAGGTACGGATGTTTGAACAGTGACACAGAGGGAATACAATTTGAATGAGTTGTTCATTGCGCTGCCATTCCTGATCAGTGGGTGGAAAATACAGAAAATATGTTTGGTCAACTAAATCCCCAGCTTATTGATCTGCACCTCCTCCTACATTTGCAAAGGCCTGCATCTCCTTAGAAGTTTCCTGGAAGGGACAACTTGATTTGGTACCAAGTACAGGTCAAACAAAGAGTAGTCAGTTGGTCCACTTAGTTATTTGTAAATGCTAAGCTAGCACAACCTTGAGACTCGTATTCAGAGCACAGCAGGTGAGCTGAACATGCAAAATGTGAAAGTTTACTAATGAATATTCACTGGGGTTTAAATTGAGCAATTTTATTCATGGAAATTCATCAGGGAATCAATAATAAACTCAACACACTGACTAAAATAACAGTCAGAGAACTTCTGTTTTTCCAGTAATTAGTACCAAATGACATTTTTTACAGGAAACATTTGAAAAACCAGTGAGGTAAAGTGTGATGGCTGATGGATGGTCTCATTGGTTTTTTCTCCCTCTGTCATAGACTCATTTGAACTGGGCTTTGGTTCTTGGCAGGTGTCAGTTTGGGACCCAAGTTGATTAACGTGCAGTCGAGGAATTCCACACAATTTTTTTTTTTTTTTTTTTTTTTTTTAAATTCCCCCCTTTCTTCTGTTATTTCCCTTCAGTCGCTTTTGTTTTTCCTCTGTTTCATGTAACAGATTTATAAAGCTCCGGGATGCACACAAATTTTCTCACTCCAACTGAAACATTTTTCAGCTCGACCGGATGCATGTTCATGGCAATTCACGCCATCCTGGGCAAATTTGCGTCCTTTCCCTTTGTATGCAGTTGTGTCATTGTTTAAATTTGCATCACGTTCTGTACAAACACATAAATATTCATTATGATTTAGAGGTTGACCTGCAGTTTGATGTCATGCATTTTAAACAGATACTTTTCTTGTAGCCTCCCACTCGCTCCTTCTACAACCACAATGCTGTCAGCAACATGAGGCCAGCACCTCGTTGGACAGGACAGCCTCCGAGACCACAGGGTGAATGGACAATTTGTGTTGTGTTCACATGGATATTTATGTCTATACGCAGTATATACTGCATATATAATGTTGTCTATGTTTTTAGGCCCCTACTCAACCCAGTTTGTTGGTAATTCTGTTCCCCGACGTGGATCAACAGCAATTGCTACAGTTAGACAGGCTTCCACCCAGGCTCCGCATATTGTCAGCTCTACACACAAGACAAGTGAGTACCTGATTTAAGACAACAGGATAAGCTCTATTCCTCTAAAATGCGCTGTTTATGTGGTTGGTAGTTTGTGACGTGTGTACTGACTTTGTTTAGACAACATTGGGACCCAGACTGTAGGAGGACGTACAGACATGCCTGGTTTGACCAGAAGCAGCCAGTATAAGTACTCGTCTGCAGTGAGGAACCCTCAGCACGTCGTTACTGTACCTGCACCCTTGACAAGACTACAGGTGCTGTATTGTCTACTAATTCTGATACAAACCCAGGACTAGAAATAACTAAAACCCAAACAGGGATTAAGTCGGTCCGTCTTCCATAGAAGGGTTGCAAAGTTCATTTAAAATCATGCATTGAATATATATGTTTACTTGTTCCTTGGCGCTTCACTGCCACCAACTATTGGATCAGTTGAACACTAGCAGCAGGAATGTTTCACACATCACCCATGTGTTTAGACTTTGTTTAAAAAAAACAAAACAAACAAAAAAAAAACTCCACAGGATACCTTTCTATTTATGGGGTTAGATTTGTTTCAATATTTGTGTGAACATATCGAAAATCAGTGTGTAAATGTGTAATCTGTAAATATACCTTCCACAAATACAAATAATACATTTTTTTATGCCTTTCTATACAATGACGTTTTTTGACATTTTAATGCCTTACTATACTATGACGGTTTTTGACTTACCATTCCATGTTTTTATGCCTTTTAATATACAATTTACATTTGCCATTTTTATGCCTTACTGTACTATGATGGTTTTTGACTATGAAAAATGTCATAGTATAGTAAGGCAAAAAAGCATCATAATTACTATACTATGACTTTTCTTGTCATTTTTATGCCTTATTCTACCAAGACAGTTTTTTTTTATTGCCTTACTATATTGTGACGTTTTTATGCCTTACTATACTATGATAGTTTTTACACCTCATTATACTACGTTCTTTATTATACTATGACTTTTTTTATGACTTTCCATATTTTGACGGTTTAATGCCTTTTTTTGCCTTACTATACTATGAGGTTTTTTTTTTTTTTTGGTCATATTATATTTTGCCGTTTTTATGCCTTACTAATAGTATGACGTTTCATTATGCCTCATTAAACTGTTTTTATGACTTACTATATTTTGATGGTTTTATATGTTACTATACGATGAGTTGTTTTGTTTTTCTTGTCATATTATACTATGACGTTTAACTTTTTTTAAGTCTTAGTATACTGACGTTCTTATGCTTACTATACTATCACTTTGTGATGGGGCGGCGCAGTGGTTAGAACTGTAGCTTCACACTGAGAAGCTCTTGGGTTCAAACACTGGGCTTTTCTGTGTGAAGTTTGCATGTTCTGTTGTTTGCAGTTCACATGCTCGTCTTATGGAAGTTGCAGATGGAAAAACTACTGTGTGAATGTTGATGTGTTGAGCCTTGTGCCTAATTATTAGATTGAAATTGAAAGAAATTCAGACATCATCATCATCATCATCATGGCAGAAAGTGGGGAAAATGACCTGCAGACAGAACGTCGCAGTAAAAATATGTTTAATACAAAATTGTCAGGTGATTATTAACATTATTATCGGTGCCCTTGATGTCGTCAGGTTATTCCTGCACCAGTGATGGAGCCACCAGTGCACATTCAAGGCCCAGAGCCGCTCACTGCCTCGATGCTGGCTGCAGCTCCACTCATGGACCAGAAACAGCTTCTTGGTGTGTCATCATTCAGTTCCTGCCTTTTTTTATTTTTATTTTTATGTAAATTGAATAAACTTTACTATTTAGGTTAATGGCCTCTGTCTCTGCTGTGACGCGCAGGTGAGCGATTGTACCCAATGATCCATGCCCATCACCCAAACTTGGCTGGAAAAATCACTGGGATGCTCCTGGAGATCGACAACTCAGAGCTGCTGCACATGCTGGAGTCGCCCGAGTCTCTGCACTCCAAGGTATAATTATGATCGTATTTTTGCGGGCTGGTTAATATCCTGCTATCGCACGGTAACGGTCGTAGTAGTTGATCTCAAGCAACCCAAAGGGAGGTGGTAATTCTTTTTTTTATTTGAAAACAGTTGCTAGACATAATTGTTTGCAGTTTTCTGTTAGTTATATCACCACGGTAACCGCAGAGTTGAGTGTAAAAGTCAAGTTTTGCTTGACCTTGAAAATGGTAGTTTGACAAAAAATCTTAACTTAGCAGGAATTTTAACTACATCCTATGGCCTTCAACTTTGGATTGAGCTTGTTCAGTTGACGAGGAGAAAGTGAGGACTCTGACAGTCTTGACAAAAATTTAAGTTTAAAAAATGTAGATGGTATTGCAGTGTTCCTCCAGAGGATAATGATCAATTCTTAATGATTGATGTAATTGGGTAAAGGCAAGAATATACTAACAAAATGAGAATTGTTTAAAGTGTTTGAAACTTGGCTAATTGCTAAGAAAATACCACCCTCACCTGTGTGGCTAGGAAACAGTCTAGCATAATAAAACCCATAGCATAACCCTTTTATAAAATTGTACTTGATTTCACACTTTGGTTTCAAGATTTAACTTGTTGAACAGTGAGCTTTAGCTGTTTCTTTCTTTGTGCAAAGCGAACTGTCGCCTGGATGTAGCTTCATATTTAACAAACACATAAGAGTAATGTCAATAATGAGAGTGGCGTTAACTTTCTCACCATTGTCTCTATCCTCTACTCTGGGCAGGTGGACGAGGCGATTGCTGTCCTGCAGGCCCACCAGGCGAAGGAATGCTCTCCTAAGAAGTGAAGGGCCCTTTCAGGTCAGCAGCCACTTGTGTTCCTATGTTCAGAGACCTTACAGCAGTGGATAGATCATTACAGCACATGCGATATTCAAGGTTTAGAGTTACTATAAATTCAAGTTGGAAGTGCCTGTTTTAGCATTATTGGTACTGATCATTTTGACTTAATCAGGCGGCTGGTGATTGTTGTGGAAAACCCTGTGCTGAGCTCCCTAGTGGTTTTGCAAATATCTGCATCAAGTTATAGTATTGGCTTATTTGGTTAAATGAAACAATTCTTGTTTTTTACTCTGTCAAGTCGATTCAGTTTGACATGCACAGCTGTGTTTCAGACATTAAATGCTAACATGTAATTTTTTTCCCAGATGTGAACGACTTTCTGCAGGAGGAAAAATATATTTACAGTAAAACTGAGAGAGAAAAATGTACTATGTGGATTAAATAAGGGGTAGAGAGATTTGTGAAGTTTAAGCAATTTTGTTGTTGCTATATCTTTTGTTAGAAGATAAAGTTTACAGTATATGCATTAAACCTGTCTTGTGCCATTTTTTAATCACAAAATGTCACTGTTGCAGTACATCTACTTCAGGTTTAAAATTCTTGGTCCCACAGAAAAGCTGCTGTGCGTTGCCCTTTAGTGGAGGTGGCTTAACTAGATGTACATTTGCCAGACCAACCAGTGAGTCTTTATCCTTCAATTCTTCTCTTTAACTGAAAAATAGGTCAATACAACCCCTGCAGCAAACTGCATTAAAAAGTGTGACTTGTGAACAGCGACCTGTACATCTAAGTCTATAACTCTGCATTTGTATCCAGAGGAATCTATTCTTCCATCTGCAACTAAGATACTGGTCAAACCACATGAGGGTGTGGTTTTGTTTGGCTTATAAAGTCAACTTTTTTTTAGCAGTAGTTGAATGACATCACTTTGATTTGTACCACTCGAAAGTACCTAAGACTTTTTCATGCTGAATGAGAAGAGAAATTTCAGCAGCAAGACAAGCTTAAATAAACCCAATTTGCTGGGGGACAAAAAAAAAGATCAGAGAAACATGGGGTCCTTTTAATCACAAAGTAATTTATTTGAACCTGGAATTGACAAACTCCCAAAAAGGAGACAAAAACATAGAATGAATTGTCAAATTTGCCAAAGTTTATTGGGAGCCTTCATACAAAAAATGAAATTATGGCTGTAAAAAGTTACAAAGGATTATTGTTGACATTGATATACTTTTGGCATTAAGGCCTATTAACCTAACACATTTGTGTGATTCTTTGCAATTTATTTTAAATCTAAAACTGGATTTAAACAAGCAGATAAGACAGTAATATTTAAAAGCATACAGACCGATAGATACCAGGAGATTACTCCTCAATGGTAGTTTACAACACAAACCCACAAAAAATTTGAAAAGCAACTAAAAAAAAAAGCCTAATTTTCAATGGTGAACTTGTGAAATTGAGGCAACTTTTATTACACACAGCCAACTAATTTCAATGTGTCGGTTTCAATCACATCTCCATGAATGCAAACAAATGTATTTACACTGCCTTTCATAAGCACGTCTCTGACTATCGACGTGCCGGCATTAGAAGTTGCTTTGCCGTTACTGAATCAGGGAAAAGGTTGTGGTAGGTGGGTAAGGGAACGTAGGCAGCCGTGATCATTTTGCCTGGGAGAGAAAGTGGGGAAAAAAAGTTAAAACCTGGAGAATGTTCTCCACATTGTTTTATTAATGATTCAAAACCAAATGGCAACATTACATACCTGCAAACCAGCGTCCATGAAGTGCATTTACAGTTGCCATCGCTGCTGGAATCGAGGGACACTTCACGTACACGTTACCCTGTGTGAACAAGAGAGTCAAGGAAAAGAAAAACTCTTTAGATTTAAGCAGTTCACAGCTTTGAAAAATGTCTGAACAGAAAGTCACAAAATTCAGTTTTCCCCTCTGAGATTCACATTTGTTTAATGAATCCATCCATGCTTAGTCTCACTACTTGATTGATGATATAACTGTCTTATTGTTATACACAGCTGAGAAATGTCAAATTCATGATATGGCTCTGTATTGTGTCTACTGGTCAAAGGCATTAAATTACTGGCTAGTGGCTATGTCAAAGCTCTGTTTTGTCTTTGACACCTATCGCCATACATGGTAATTACAGGTTTGTTCTTGAGCTACAGGTCATTATGTTTCTTGACATGAACTGACACTGTGCTTCAACTTACTTGAGCCGAGTTCTTATCAACATAAATGTGAACAATTCCTCCATGTTTGTTGCACTCTTCAATCACGTCATCTTGGATCTCAGAGGCCCAGCTGGGATCGTTTTCCCTGAAACATTCAATAATGTTAGTATACCTCAGACAAATGGGACAATTTTCAAGACATCTTAAAACAATGTTGACTTCTCCATATTTACACATTGAAAGGATTCTTGTAACTTGCTTTGTCTAACTCAGGCTGCTAAGGCATCATATCAGCTTTGAGATGCATTTCTACTCAAAGATCCAGACACATTTTGTCCCCATCATTCACACTGAAATCTTCACAGCTAGTGTGGAGAGGAGCAATGATTAGAGACCAAAAACTCTTCTTTCAATGGGCATGCAAGTAAATTTAAGACAACAAAAGTGAACCCCAAATCTAAATGATAATATCCTTACGCTTGTGGGTTGAACAGGTTGGACAGCTGAAGGCAGTGTGTGGCCAGTGGCTGTGATGGGAGGTTCAAGGCTTGGCTTGGAGCTGGAGTTGGAACAGCTGAAACAAAAAGAATAATTGATGTCAATGTCACTGAATTTTCTAAAAACAAACACACTAAAAATGTTTTCCATCATCTAACGCCTCACCTGCTGGAGCTCCGATGTTTCCAAACGGTATGGAGCCGGTCATCTGTAGAGCCTGCTGAGCAGCAGGAGGAATCTTCAGACCAGTTCCTGTGGAGAGAAATGAAAAATTGTTTTGCATAGGTACAACATATAAGACACCAATCGGATGGTAGCTTCATGACACTGACAGAGATGGTGACATTTTCAGAAAAGTCCTTTAGGTGTGTCATGTCTACCACTGGACTTGTTTCTTTATAAAAATGGAAACATTTGTTAGTGTTTTGAGCCAAATTGGAGCCCTGTATGTGAGACGCCTCATACACATTCAGGCCAGTGGATTTCCACGACTTTACAGAAATTCCTATGTCCAAACTTTTTGTGATTTCTGTGTGTACATGGAAAAGTAGGTAAAATAAATTAACCACAATAGTTCCAAGACCATTTGTAGACAGTAGGAACTAGTGATAATTATTTCTACTAAGAGTATTGTTGTGATATGCTCATATCATTTTATACCCTTCTGCTGTGAAGGTTAATAATTCAAATTGTAACTAAAAACTTAACTGAAATAGGTAAGATTTCATTTTACTCACTTTAAGAGTTTCTGAATTCTATGACTTTTCCAGGTTTTTCATGACTGTACGAACCCTGCTTCAACAATGACAAGGTAGAAATACATTTATCAACCACCATTTCCTAATTCTCTGCAGCACAAGTTTTCTTTGTCATTGTTAGTAAATTGATTCTGGACTTTTAGTGGGCGAATCAAGTATATTGAGGATATTACACGACTGAGATTGTGAAAGCCCCTTTTCACAATTTACTAACATTTATTAGACCAAGCTATAAAGACAATAATTGGCAGATCAATCATTACAAGCCTACCCTCTGATTAACAATTGTATTTTTCAAAATTGTGGATTAGACCTTTAAAGTAATACGCACCACAGCACAATTTTACTCAGTTTGTCCAGTCTGATTTCAGTCTAATGAATAATTTCCTCTCCTGTCAGATGTGATATGTATGCCAGTGATTTCGCTCAATAGAGTATTTGGTTAAATATCTGATGTAACATGAAGCAAACGCTTATTTTGACAATTTTTCAGTCCAAGTGAATAATTTATTTTCATTTAGTTCCCCTGTACTGTTGGTACAAACACGACACAGGTTACTACAAACCTTCTGCTAGTCGAGCCATAAGCTGTAGACGCCCCGTGGTGCCGAGGTCGATGCCGGTTCTCTCTAATTCATCGTTGTCCAGGAACGAACTGGCCGTCGATGAATCTGAGCGCTCTGTAACATGCCCCACCTTCATTGGACGTCCAGCCAGTTCAAACCCATTCAGTTGCTCCAAGGCCTTTTTTGCACATTCTGCATCTGCAAACTTGAAAAGGCAAAGTGGTTAGAGTCAAACTAGCTGCTGGCACTACTGCACTGTTAATGAAATACAGAGGCTTTAATTACCGATATGAAGCCGTATCCTTTGGATCGTCCAGTCTCGCTGTCCATCATAAGCTGGATTCCCTCAATCTTTGGAAACAAAAAACACCAATGCACAAGATTGTAACAAATGCATCTGGATAACAGTGTAAAAATTCCCATGTATTTGTGAAACTTATTTCTGACCTTTCCAAAAGGCTCAAAGATCCCTCGAAGCATTTCTTCAGTAATGTTGAAATGCAACGAGCCCACATACAGCCGCATCGGACCCGAACTGCCCTTCTGTAGATTATTGGCAGCGGCTGCCGCTCTGTTTTTCTCAGCCTGTAATTACACGTGGAAAGAGTAACAATTATTGTTCAAAATATATTAAACATTAGGAACTTTCATATAGAAATACCCCATTTATCCCAAACCACCGTAATCTGAGCTGAATGAGTTCATTTGAAAAATGAAGGGTGTTGGGGAACGAGATTTGTTAACAATTTACGCTCTTTGCTGCATTTCTAGAACAGTTTTGTTGATGTTTAGAAACATTTCATAACATCACGGACATGCTGACAGTAAGACTGGTCAGTGTTTGGGGCACAGACAGGCCTCTGCTGCTGAAGCATAGAGCTTTCTATTAATAAATTCAGTCACATTGGATGGAAATAATCCAGCCGCACTTTATTTAGATGAAGTTAACATTAGGTCAAGACACCCACCTGAGAGGCCTGGACGATGATGGGAACTCCTAAAAGCCTTTGGCCGGTCAATCCAATCGCCAATGGTACAGAAGAAGCCTCCACAAACTCTATGTATGCAATACCCTTTGATCTCCTTGAGTTCCTGTCTGAGATCATCCTCACGTCTCTGACCTTCAGAGAGAAATAGTCACAGTTTAAGAGATGATTTATATTTACAGGCTTGCTGGATTATACATGACAATAACATGAAAATCGACTGACTTTTCCGACAGCTGAGAAAAAATCTTCCAGGTCTCGAGCTCTGATTCTCGCAGCGAGCTGCATACAGAAGACTGTTCGGGCATCCCTCTCCTCTGGTGTTAGATTGTCAATTGGTTGCCTTAAAAAGACAAAAACATCCTAATTTAAACAATGAATAAAACAAGCTGTTTAATGAATAACAGATGAAATTATTAATATGTATGGTACTTTAAGTCATATTATAGACACCTTGATTTTGTTGTGGTGCCATATAGCACCCTCATAATCTAAATTTTTAAATCCTAAACTGTGTAATCTTTGTTTCCTGATGATAGAAATAAATGATTAAAAAAAGACCTGTAAAAACCTCAAGAGTAGGTTTGGAGGACATCTTTTTGATTTGGCGGTGCTTTAACAACGTTAGTGTATACAGCAATGTTCAAAATGTGAATATTCATCTCACCTGATGGGACTCTTGTCTTTTTTGAAGGGGCTCCGGCTTTTGGAACGTTTCCGGCTGAAATATTAGCAGAATAATTACTTTTTGTGAGCAAAATGTGACAATGTGTCAAAAAAATTTGTCTAGTTAACCCTAACGTCCACAGCAGCATGCAAGCAACTACTAATCAATTAATTTCCTGCTCCAGCATGACAAATCACTTTGCCTCTCCCAAACAGAAGAGCAACTTATAACAAGCAATATATGTACAGTATTTTTCAAACAAAAAGGAAATTCATTTGAGTGTCTGAACCAGAAAGTTAAAAAGACAACATTCTGTGATTGAAAATACTCAAAAACAGCAAATGGATTGGTTAGTTATTGGTAACTACATGCACCCATTGGCCACTTTATGAGGTATACCTATACAATCCGGTGCAATCCAGCACAGCAACTCTGCCACATATCTCTTCTTTATGAAGCTTATAATGGTCAGTATTTGTTTAAGCTTTGGGAGAGATTAATTCAACACGGGTGTATGCAAAAGTTTGTACCCTGGGCTATTTAGATATTTGGTTGATTTCTGAGGAGAAAAAAAAAAAAAAAAAAGTTTATATGTTATAAGCCCTACAGCAAAAAATTATTCAAATGTTAATGCAACAAATTAAACCAACTGTAGCCTCTGCAAAGGTTTGGGAACTCTACTGGCAATCCTCCTGGCAGATATCACAGCAATGTTTGATGCCAGCTAAAAGTCTATTCTTGATTTAGTCATTTTCACAAACTCTTTCTGCAGATCCCTTCAAGTACTGGGATATTTTTAAGCTGTCTTGCATGCACAGCATGCAGATTTTAAATGATGTTCAAGTCAGTTAAGATCGTGAGGGCTGTTCCAAAAGCTTCAGCTTGTGTTTCTTGATGTAGCATATGGTGGATTTTGAAATCTGCTTTGGATCATTGCTCTGTTGTAGAGGCCAGCCTCTTTTCAGTTTCACTTTCTGGACTGATGGCATGATATCTGCATCCAGTATTTGCTGATATTTAATGGAATCCATTGTTTCCTGTGTCACTGGCTGCCACACAACCCCAAAGCAGAATATTTCCAGCCCTATACTTAACAGCTACCAAAGGGGGTTACCTAAGTACTGACATAGTAGGGTGCTAAACTTTTGCACGTCACAAATAGTTAATTTTTTTTCTCTACCTCTATTATTTTAAGTTTATTTAAAAAAAAAAAAGCAGCAGTGTAGTAACATTTGAAGAGAGGCTAATATTTCATGTCTGTTTGCTGCAGAGGTTGTATTTACTTCTTTTCACTTCAAAAATCAACAAAAGATGCAATTTGCATGTAACTTTTGCATACACTGTTCTTACTGTGGTTGTTGTTAGTGGTCGTGTTGTACTGCATGACATTATATTGAATGCCTTTCTCATATTCTTCCCTCATGTTTGTAAATAGTGTGGGCAAAACTTTACAAACCCCTCTTAGAATAACAGTCCAGTTCAACACCACTGCAAACTACAACCTCGTGAAGAAACGTATAGTTAAATTAACACCTCAGACAGTGTCAGAGAAGGTGGAATGTTTGGCTGAATAGTTGTAGTGAATTGCATAATGTTGTACCTAACAAAGTGGCCTATTTGTATATCTCATTAAGGTTAACAAGGTCACATACATGGGGCTCCTGCGCGCTCTGTATCGCCCAGATCGTTCCTTGCTGCGGGAGCGGCTGCGATGACGCTCTCTGCTGCGGCTTCTTTTTCTGTCTCGGCTCCGGCTCCTCTTCTTACCCTTCTTTTTGTCTTTGCTTCTGCTTCTTCTTTTCCTAGAGCCTGGGCTCCGGCTTTTGCTTCGGCTCCTCCTTTTCCTAGAAAAAAACATGTTACAGCACTGCTATTGTGGTGCAAAGTGAACAGTTTTAAATTAAATGGATGAGTCCCAGTGGTTCAATGAAGTAAAACTAATGCGAGAAATTTAAAACTTACTTCTTGTTCTGGTCGTCATGTCCGTTTGCATGAGAGGACTTGATCTCATCCTAAGCAAGGTTGATAGAAGAACATCATGAGGACGTAGATGAAACATTTCAAGTCGTCAAGGTAAAGGGGGTGGGGTGGGACAAGAGAAAATGCAAAATATTTTCAATTAATAATAATAATACTTCAAACTTCCTACTGTCATGTCTGGACAGTGTCCTTCCACCACCCCAATAGCTTCCCATCCCACTCCTGTTTTTTTTTTTTTTTTTTTTTTCTTTAACAAGACTGCACAATACTTAAAGCAAAGATAAAGATAAGGGAGGGAGTCCAACATATTAGCTGAGTTCAGGAAGCTTTGACAATTGTCAGGTCATCTTCACCATTCCCCTTCTAATAGATCGTACCAATGCCACTATTTGTGCCTAATCATGTGACCACGAATGGCCCACAGCCACTAAAAGAGATCCTGTGTGGTTGGTGTCAGTCCAGTGATCTTCACCCATTTTCGTTCTTGGACTGTAAGAGCTCGATGCCACCTCTGTCACACATCTTGCCCTGAAGCAAACAGGGATTCACACTTCTTAGTAATATTGACGCCCAAGAAAATAAATGAATAAAAAAAATAAAAAAAATTAGAAAATCCATTAATTCAGCCACGTGTTACACTACCATTATTTAGTTTGCATTATGAAGTAATACTCATAACCTTTTGACTTGAGAAGGAATTATGAACTACTGAAAAGTAACTTACTTTATAATACAATGATGCTAGATAGAAGTATCTATTTACAGTCATTGTAGTAATATATCATTATCTGTGGTGTTGTGTAGCATGCAAAATCAAGATGCTGATTCACATTACAGTTGGCTATGGCAAAGAGGCAGTATTCATATTTACGAAAAATAGGAAATTATTCACCTGTATTTAGCCATAAAATTGTGCAATGGGTCATGTGTTTACACAGCGAAACTGTGCAACTGCAATCTTGTTATAAAACTACAACTTTTGAAATGACAACAGTTATAGTTTGATACAAACACGATTCAGAATTCCTAATTTTACAACTTCACACGAAATGGTTTTTGCGAAAGAGCAATTTGGTGAAAGTTGAATGACCTAAAAAGGTGCTTGAGAGATCCTTTCTTATCAAAGCCACACAAAGCAGGACATGTATTTTTCGATTTCAGAACAAAGGTTTAGATCTGCCTGCACATCCAGAGACAGTAACAGCATGCAGACTGTAAATCTGAATACTGCCTCCTTTGCTGGACAGGTAAAGATGGGCTTATCAACCATTGGCATTCACCTTGTTGCAACCGAATAGGGATTGGATGTTCTAGGTTGAATCTCTTTTAGTCCTAAGGTGAACCACAGTACATCAGTATATGCGCAATAACTACCTTCCTTTTTTTCACAGTTCACAGTGGAATCAAAGATGAATTCATGGGAGTAGAGGTGAGATATCATTAGGGAAGTCTATAAAGAGAGATAGATGTGGATTTATTTATAATTCTGTATTGCGTTTTAAATACTCAATCACACACCACACAACATTCAAGTAAACTTTGTCACAGTAGCAAATATAAAGGACTCAAGAGTAAATCATAACAGTGAAACAGGCCTCATCTCTGTAGTCCTGAACCCACCTTTCTGTATGGAGCCTCCAGCATGGCCTCAACGTCAAAATCATCAGCCATGATGATCCTGTGAAAAGGAAACAACAATAAGTACCTCACAAGAAACTGTATTACTGTGTGTAATCACATTAAAGCAAAAACTGGATAATTTGTTTTGATTCAGTTGGTCATGAGGTTCCCTCCCTTCTACACAGAAATGTTTGGTAACTATTTTTGATCAATTAGTTGTTTAAGCCATATTAAGTAAAAACAAAAAAAAAGTCAAACATCCCCACGTTACAGCTTGTCATTTGTGAGGGGGTGCTGATGTTCTTAGTCTTGTGTGGAAGCAACATTTTTTGTTTTTTCATCACATACACATACTTTGGACTGTTAGTTAGGCAAAAGAGGAACTTTGATGACAAAACGTTTAAGCAATTGACTTAGTAATTAATCTATGAATGAATTTATAATAATCATCAGTTGCAGTCCTACATAGCATAAAAGATTACACCCTGATACTTCTCCAATGCCTGAAATCCAGTGAATGGAATCTAGATTACAGCCTCGACTAACGGTTATTATCATTATTGATTAATCTGCAGATTATTTTGGTTTATATGTCTATAATATCCATCCAAGTTACTCAGAGTTCAATTTGACCTCTTCAGATTTTGTATTTTGTTGCAGCTCTAACATCATCTGAAAATAAATTACATGGTAACAATGTGCTTCAAGGAGTTTGCCTTAACTTCCTTCAGCTTTCCCTCAATATCACAATTTTTTACATAGTATTTGATAATTTAACTGGATATTAACCGATTAATATAACAATCTTAAGGTTACAGATTCAAAAGAGTTCAACAACCAACATATATTCAATGTTAAGAGCTATCATAAAGGATAAACATGCGTTGCACTTAACACGAAGCTAAATGCTAACTAGCCATATCCGTGGTTCAACGTTAGCTAATTTCAGTGACCCTTATTATTATTTTAGCCCCACATTTCACTTGATTGATAATACAGATATCAATAAACACGTACACCGGTTCAACAAGACTGCAACCATCCTTACTCAAAAATGTTTACAGTAAAACAAATAATGTTTACTTTGGAAAAACAGGCGCTAAGTTGTCAGTGAAGTGCCAATATGGCGGCAGCGAGCTAACTGCATTAGCAAACATCGACGTTACCGTTTGAAATTGACGAAATGGCGTGCCAAAGTCAAAATATCGCAGAAAATGTGCAGCTGAAGAGACTCCTCTCGACGTCTCCGTCTCGGCAGGTCACACAAAGCTAAGAAGAAATTAAAATTTTCTAAGTTATGTAACCTTTTTTCAGTAGCAGGTCGCGGCCTGGTATCAAAACGCTCTTTCCTTCCTTCCTTCTTCTTCGTCGTCTTCTTCTTCTGAGAAGTTTTTACGGCAGCTGTGGTATTTCGTGTTGCATTACTGCCCCCTACTGGAGCTAAGAAACACTTCACGGGCTCCACCCCCACATGCAAACTATAAGCCACATTTACTCAAGTGTACTTACGTACAATTCCTTGCACTTCACTCAAGTAGGCCCATTTTTGCTTCTTTATAGCCTACTTTTATACCACCACACTACAGAGAGAAATACTGTACTTTTCGCTACACTATCTACTACTTATGAGGAAGATTTTCCTTCTCATTGTCAAAGATTAACACAGTGTTTCCAAACCTTTTTGGCTTGTATCCCATTATAAAATAGCAGTGTCTACTTAGAGCCACTTGTCATGTGTCAGATGTTTATGAGTTGTAAGCAATGCCTGATTTCCCCTCTAAATGTGGGGTTTATATTTATATTGTTAGCTACACCAGATTTGTTGAAAAATCGTGTAATGTTTTTGGTGCAAATTATAGGTACACATCATCTTTTGTCAGGGGGCTGGATTTGACCCATGGGCCAATATTTGCCTACCACTGGCCTACAGTAACGCAGCAGCAACCACTGATAAAACATGCATGAGACCAACACCATGGAAATATGTAAAATAATACAACGTCCCCTGGTTTGCCTGTGAAACACTACTGAGGGAACAAATACCGTAAATGTGTTTCATGGCTCTGTGTCACCATCTAGTGACTCTTCAAAAGAAAAGTCAACTTCTCCACAGTGCATTCATATTCCAGCAATGTCAAGAATTTGCATCCCTGTTTCTATTTCCTGTTTAATATGTCCAGATTAATATGTTATGTTAATATTGTATATTTGTTTAATATTTGTGAATTTGTTTTGAGGTGTCTTTATTGCATGCACCACGCTTTCATGTATGATACAGTTAACTGGTTAAAATAATACTGAACTCTGGTAGAAATTTTCATTAGTTGCTTCATGTTTTTAAATGTATTTGTTTTAACTCTTTCAAATGTAAAACAGCCTTAAGCTTAGCTCAGCCCCAAACATCAACAATTTGTGAGACAAGCTTAGCTTTTAACGTAAAATTTAACCAATTATTGTATGTAGTATGTAGCCTAAGTTTCATTTCTCAGTGCTAATATGACACAAGTTCATTTGGTCTGTCACCTTTTAATTCATTTTATTCAGTCAGTTTCATGCTGATACTGCTTGTAATAGAGATTTGAGCCCTGTTTGTGTACGGTATGAGTCTTTATGTTATTGAAGTTCTTTTGTGAGATGGTTCATCTCATGTGGCTTATTTTCAAATTTAAATGTTGAAACTTTGAAGCTGCAGTTGATTATCTCGCTCTGTACTTGAATTATAGACATAATTACTGGAGGAAAAAATGCATACAGCTTAAAAAGAGTTTATTTCACATCACAAACTTGTGACTTCTTTGCCAAGAGAGCTACAACATTCAATTTCCTTTAATGCTTGCATGTATGACAATAAATAAACAGTGTTGGACAGTGTTACTGCATTGCTCATCATTATCATCTATAATCACTAGTGCTTATTTACAATGTAATGGATATCAGCATTTTATTAATAGTCACTATAACGTACTGTTGACGAATGATAAATTCCATTACTTATAAAGACAAATACAAACACATTCTCATCTTCAGTCAGATTCATTGACAGCACTTGGCAGTTGCATATCAGGCAACAGAATCCTCAGTGGCAGTTGTGTCATTGAGTTTAAGTGGTGCATCATAGTCTGGGGGAACATCAAAAAATGGCTCATCGTCGAAACAGAAATCATCAGATGGTGGTGCGAGGTATTGCAGCTTTAAGATGAAGCCTGTGAGGACGCCTCCCAGCGCTGACACTCCTATGGTGGAGAACACAGCTGCGACCTGGAAGAGAGCCTGTTCCCGGGCAGTCCTCCCCAGACCTGGCTGTAAACCGGGGATCAACATCTGCAGCTCTTGTAGTTTAGGGTCCCCTTCCACTGGTGCTCTATGTGTAAAGATTTCATACAAACTGGGGCCATAAACCTCCTCGTCAGCCATCAGTATAGCACATATCCCTGCAGTACAGGATATGAGTCCTGTTAGACCGTGTAGGTTATGTATTCCACATTGATCCTGGATTCTCATGCGCCGTGCTAAGAAGGGGCTCAAATACTTATAGCCCAGCATGCATGCAGTGCAGCCCATTATACCCAGAGCGTATGCAGCTGCAGGCGATATCATCATATCAACAGATGCCCCGACTGTCACACCTCCAGCCAGGGTGACGTTCTGAACATCAGCCATGGTGAGCTTACCGTTTTTGTTCAGCATCGCAGAGAGAGCGAAGGCTGTGAGCGTGGAGGCACTGAGGCCGATGAAGGTGTGGAGGATGGCTCTGTGCTGGTCGTCTCCTTTCAGTGTTAATGCTGAGTTGAAGGAGGGCCAGAACACCCAGAGGAACAAGGTCCCCATCACGGACAGGATGTCAGACTGGTAGCTGGTGGTCTCCTTTGCATGACCTTCATTTAGACGAGGCCTGTACAGCACAAAGGTGACACCCAAGCCAAAATAGCAGGCAAAGAGGTGAATGAGAATAGATCCTCCTGCATCGTTGATCCTCAGATACTTCAGCACGGCCCATTCTGTGACTGCAAACATTGGCACTTCCAGCAGAGCCATGACCAGCAGCTGCAACGGACTGGTCTTCCCCAGCACTGCCCCAAAAGATATCAACACCACAGCACAGGCAAATTCTGCATTTATGAGGTTGATCACTCCAAGGTGTATCTTACCGTCGTGGCTGAATTGGAAGTACCCCTGCACCAGAATGGCCCACTGGATTGCAAAAGTAGCCGTGAGGAAGTTAAAAACCATCCCCCCAAAGCCATACAGGCGGAAGAATGCCAGCAAGCATCCAAAGCCGAGAAATATCATGACCTGTATGTCTGTAAAAAAAGGGTAGTCCTTGTAAACTGCATTGTCCATGGGGTCAGTTTGGTTGGTCTGAAATCTTGCATCAGTGTGTTCATCATAAGTGACAAAGGCAGCATACAGGATAACAATAACCACCTCAGTGACAAACACAAATACAGGTAACTTAAAGCGAAGGCTGGTCGACTGTGTCTTCATCTTGACGGTTCTTCGGAGCAAATGACAATCATTTTTTTTGCAGGCTGGATTATCTCTGTGTAGATAAGACAGATCATTGGTCAAGCCTGTTCTCTCTCAAACAAACATAAGCAATATTCCCCTCAGAGAGAAATACTGCTGTATGGACTTTGGCCGCTGTAATAAGACATGCAACATTTCTGATACATCAGCGTTTTTGTGGTTATTTAACAGGACAATACAGCATGCACATGGAATCTATAAATTCACAGTAGCTTGTCTCATAAAGTATATATGCTTCTGACATCAGAATACATTTTTATGCTGATAAAGCTTATGTCATGCTGTGATTGTGTAGTCAGTGCATGTCACTATCAGTGCAGTTCAGCAAGTTTTGTCCAGATCAATCACTTTGACTGAAACCTTTTTCAAGAAGTAGGTTAAAGTGACTGATGCAACAGTACTATGCATCAGCTTCTTTGATGTCAGCCGATGCTGACAGTCCTCTTACCATTTGACATACTGTGCAATGAAACTAGATTACCCCCCAAAATAAGGGGGTCTGGCCATGTTAGACCAGTTTTTATTTGGGAGTAGCTTTAAGCTACTCATTTGTGATCTCAGTGGTTCTGGTCAGAATTTGATATGATCTTTTGTGACTGTACATCAGAGTACACTGAAAAAGACAGTGAAAATTATTATTGAGCAAATTATTTTTGTTTTGTGAACTCTTTTTATTTATGTCTTCTCTAAAATAGTAGCAGATGATCAATATTTTCTGGTGTGAAATATGGAATACCTCAATACCTCTCAAATGATCAAATTAAAGGCCTGCTTGTCTGCTTTGAAAAGATGGATGTCGCACATTTCCTACCACTACATTCTGGTAAAACTAAGATGCTATTTATTGGTCCGGCTCAACATAGACATTTGATAAATTAAAAAAATATTCATCAATGCAACTTGCATGCAGAGACCTTAATTCATGCCTTTATGTCATCCAGAATCCATTTTGTTTTTAGGCCTGCCACATGTGGCCAAATGGCTCAAAGCTACAGTTACAATTTTAACAAAAACTAGAAAATTTGACCACATGACACCAGTTTTAGCTTCTCTTCATTGGTTCCCCATCCATGTCAGTTAAAGTGCTTTTGAGGATCTTGAAAATGCTCAATGGGCTTGCCCCTTCATACATGTCTGATCTTCTTAAAGCTTATATTCTATCCACTTTCAGTATACAATACTACATCATTCCTGTTTTTTTCTTAAAACTTGAAGCAGAGCAGAGTACCAACTTGCATAGGTCTTTATTGGAAATAGCCAAGTAATTTTTAGGCAAATATTGGCACTTTTTCTTTTAAGAAATTAGCTGGAAACTACAGTTACCAGTTAACCTGTTAGCAGACACTAAGAAAAGATGACACACAGATGCTTGAACTGTTACTGTTGTATTAAAATTATTTTAATTTATTGCATTTTGTGCCGACATATAAAATGGTTTCTTTAAACCATTACTCGTACATAATTGCATAAGACATGGTAGAACATAAAACCATTACCATTTAAAAGACAATACAAACGGCCTATTTTATATCTATAAAAGCTGTATCAACACACATATTACACGTTATCTCTAAGCCTAAAATCACAGATCTATTTACAAATGCCCCATCTTCACTTGATAACCATGTTTAACTACACACAATGTCCTCACTTAAACAAGTGTGCCCATGTCAGCTTCACACACACACATACATGCACAGCATAAGGGCATGTAATCATAACTTTTACACATACACTCTGGTTGAGGGAGTTTAAGAGTTGTGGAAAAACTTCTGCAGACCAATGACTGATATACAGTGCATTATGTTAATGTGATATTTCTGTTTTCCCCTTTTAATAAATTTGCAAAATTTCTAAAATTGAGTTTTCACTTTGTCATTATACAGTATTGAGTCTAGATTGATGAAGGAAAATACTGTTTTTTTTTTTTTAAATTTTGGCATAAGGCTGCAACATAACAAAATGTGAAAAACGGTCTGAACACTTTCTAAACGCACTGGATGTACCTGCAGATGTACACCATTGTCGTATGAATTAAGAGTAAATACAGAACTATTCAGATTTAGAAATTGCTGATGTAATCCACCTGCACGTTTCAGAATTGTGAGGGAAACACTGAGGGCTGTACATATAAAAGAAGACCTATTGATGTATGTATGATGAGGTCAGGATAGGTCAAGTCAGGCATTAAAAACACTACATGTAAATCAGCAGGAAACATAGTATTAGAATAAGTCGTATGATTTCCTGGAAAAGATACTGAAGGCTAATGATTTTCTTTTTGCTAGAAATTGATTCAGGATTTCCTAAAAAAAAAACCCAAAAACTTTATTGCACTAATAGGCCAAGGAGAAGAGGGAAATACAATCATATGACTGTACACTTACATGTTTGGATTAAAACTTCCATCATGACACAACTAAATGCTTTGTTTGATAATGTGCAGTGACCCGACTCCTACGCCTACAAAATGTCTACAGGATCAGTTGATTTGCGTGAATGTCTATGACAAAACAGCAAGTGTGCATGAATTAATGTAAGTTCGAAAATTACTAAACCATACACAAATAGAAACTAAACATCCATTGTATATACACACACACACACTCACACACACAAAAACAAATAACAGAGAGGTACTCTACAGGTTAGTCTGACTTGATGCATTCACCATGCGAAAACAGCTTAAAGGTCTCATATTGTAGAAAGATTTCCATGTCTGTTTTGATAATAAAGCAGGTCTAGGTGCTGTATAAATAGCGTGAAACTATCAAAATGCTCAATCCACAAAGAAACACACGCAGCCCGTATTCAGAAAGTGTGCATTAAAGCGAGCTGTGAGGACTTCCGTAATTTTCTGATGTCACAACTATACAGTCACTGCCAAAATGTAAAATATAGGACCTTTAATATGCACCTTACGATTCCTCTAAAATTCTTTGTAGTTCAGTCATCAGTCTGTGCCTGTATTTTCTACATATGTCTGTCAACATCAAAACAAATTCCATCACATTTTAAAATGTACATTAGTGTAGCAGCAAATTGAAATAATGAACATTGTACATGAATAATTCAACAATTGGGAGGTACGCTGATTCGCTTACTCGCCTATAACTGATATGACTCTCATGTCTGCAGGATAATCATGAAGCTACAGCCAGAAGCAGACAGGTGGATTTTCTTTACCTTTAAAAAGAGCCAGGCTAACTGTTTCCCCCTGTTTGCAGTCTTTATGTAAATGTTAAAGTAATAGAAGGTTAAATGGTTGGTTTATCATTTTTAATACCCAAATATGGTTAAGTAAAATCATTAGTTGACCACTCACTCAGTTTCTCTTGTGATATGTATTATGAGAGGTGAATGTGCTCTTGTGATATGTTAAACAAACCCACTGTTCTCATCTTGTTTATGTAGGTCAAAGGGCTACATGTGGTTTGAGTCTTTATGTACCCTGTTCATTTGTTTGCCCCTTGTTCTTGGTCTATAAAAAGGTTGGTTTGACTTTGGTTGTTGGGAGAAGGAATGTTGATACTTGCCAGCTTTGTGTAAACCATGTCCCCTTATTGATCAATAATAATAATAATCAATTATATTTTTTTTAAATTAATCTTTGGGTTGATCAGTGATTTCATTTCTGTGTTTGTGTCCAGTGTTTCAGAAGAAAATCACCACACTAAGCTAAGCTAGCCGTCCGCTAGCTACAGCTACATATTTAGCATGCCAACATGAGCGTGGTATCAATCTTTTCATTTAACTCTCAGTAAGAAGGTGCATTTCCCAAAATGTCAAAGTATTTCTGTAATACTGTGCACTTACCATGCATTAATTACAGCATTTTTAAATTATTTAAATAAATGACATTTGTACACCTTTTTATCTGAACCATACCATAAGAAAAATTAATTATCTGCGATAAAATTTATGACGTACAGCTGGCGTAAATATATTTTAGTGCCTCTGACACCTATAAACATCTTACACTGGTTCATATTGTATATCTTTTTACAAACATAACATAAATAAAATACTATTAACTTTCTCCTGAATAATTTACATTACATTGTACAAGTGGAGAGATGTCTGGTCTAAAATATGTTTAAATTTCACATTTTAATTTTTACTTAAAATGGTTAAGTAAGCTTTTTTTTTTTTTTTAAAAACCTGTCAAACCTCCTTCTCAAGCGAGTTGGTATCAAAAACATTTTTACATTATATATTGGCACATTTTGTTTGCAAGTGATCAGTAAGATTTATTAATTTTAGAGTTGTGAAGAGGATTTTTTTCTGAACCCATGACAAATAACAATTTCTGTTTGGAGATAAAATGTAGTTTACCTATGCACTAGTTCAACATCTACCACAGGACATTTTCTGGGCATTGTGGGAAATATGACTGCATAACTGCAGAACACTGGAAGTAATACATATCAAATGATTAGTGAAGGTGCTGTAATCAAAAGGGCCATCGCTGAACTCAGAGGCTGACTATATTCTGTTTTACAACATTTATATGATCCCTGTCCAATTGTGAGAGGGATAATGAAGTCAAACAATTAGGTCTGGGACCATTCAATTCCTATCAAGCTGTCTGCAATAAGAGAGCGATGCGGAAAAATAAATAAACAGATAAATCCCTGCCATAACAACAAGGACGATAAATGCAAAATAGTGGCAAATCTATTTTATCCAATTGGGTTTTGTCTGTTTCGAAAATGTATGCACATATTGACACACAGCTCCCACCTCTGCATTTTAAATTCTACAGTTAATTCCTGTGAATGTTTTGCATGACCATAAGAACATCCTCATCTAAGCTTTTTCCAATATGAATTAAAGACATTACTAGTGCTCTAATATTATTACTTGTGTGCTTCCAACCATATGATTAAATGCAAAAAACAGACCAGGACAAAGACAGACAGGATTAGATGAACAAATACATAAATAACATCTATAATAAATAATAGAAAATAAGAAAAATGGTAAAGAAAAAACATTCCTCTTTTACAAATAACCAGCAACAAAGCAAAAGGACAGAACGATTATTAAACATATAAGACAGGGGAAAGAAATGTTTGACTGCCCTCCATTTTCTTTTATTCCAATTCTTCTCTTATTAACCCTGTATTCTTAATTTAGTTTATTGCTCCACATTTGTATCATCGATTGTTACTCAGCTTTACTATCTATTGATACGGCAGTTTTCTGTGGATAAATTCAGTTTTTGGAGTTGAGTCTTGTTTTTCAATTCAGCTGTCAAAACTAACCACGACCTCATCTGCTGTTATCAGCTGACAAGCTGGGAACAGAAAGTATAACTGTTGCATAATTCTTGGTGTATCCTGCTGGTTAGAATGTAACAGATACAGCTAGGTCTATTAGATGTCACCTGTAAACACTGAAGTCTGACATGTTATGGCAGGTGACTGGACGGTTATGCGAGGATTTTCCTGGAATGATAGGGAGGCAGGAGAGGGCAGAGTCCATATAGGCGGCCATATTAAAAGCCTTTCAGGAATAGATGGTGATGACCTCACGTCCACCTCCACGCACTAGGAGGACCCGATTGAGACCGTCAGTGAGCACCTCAAGGAACTCCATGTCTGACATTCACAGTGAAGGAATCTAGTTTTTTACTTGACATATAAATGGAAAACCAAGTGATAGGTTAATAGTGTTGTTCACCATGTTGGTGAAAACGTTTTTGTTTGATGTACCTTCACAGGCCTGGCAGATGAACTCAAGTAACCTGACACATCATGATTCAAATGTGTGCATTTGAACTGATTTTAAGCTGGATGTTATTCAACACTATAAATTACATAAAAGGGGATATTGTTGGATTTTTTTTTTTCATTCTGTTGAAATGTTAGTATCTTTCGGTCAAGTCTTTTAGCAATCAAACATTCATCAACTATTTTAAACTAATTATTTCATCCAATTTTGACTATTATCCATTTCTTTTGGCATTTTCAACCATCCTTAAAGCTAAAAGATTCATCCACTTGGTTTGGCATTAACTAACTTACAGATACTTCAACTAGCATACTTTCTGTTGCAGTAGCTGTTTCTATGGTGAAGATTTTTAAGCAAACTGATGCTAACTTAATAGGAAAGTGATGAAGGATCTTATGTAATTAACATTATTTACATATTTCACCAATAATCACTTAACCAGCTGATGTTGAATTTTTAAAAGTCTTTCCAACGGTTATATAATTTATATTTTACCGATAATGTAACTTGGAATATTTAGCTTATTTCAATCAATAATAAGCTCAAAATTGACAGTGTGTAATAGTGTGACTGACCAATTGAATCTCCACTGTGACTCTGTTTGGAGGAAATTGTATTAACACACATTTTTAATGGTGGCTTAGTCAACTTCTGTTACGACATCAGATTCTTATAAACAACAGTATAGTAACAGTGAGATGAGCAGCTGATCCCAGAGCTGTGGAGGAGAACTGTTATCTAATTAAATGTAGGGGCAATGTGATCACAAGCAGCAGATGTCAATTGACACAATGCAACACATTCCCACTTTTGGTGTAGACAGGAAGTTTACAGACAAAACAGCGGGACTGGAGCACTTCCTTGTTGTCAAAACACATAGAGTTAGAAGCACCAGAACTTTTCATCAGTTGTTAATGTGAATTTATTGTTTCGTGTTTAATGTTTTTACGCTGCCTTGCTGTGAAAAGAACTTCCTCTTACACTGACAATAATGATGTGAACTGATCTCAACACACAAAGAGAAATAAAATACAGCATGTAAGATGTAGGATACAGTTTTCAATGCCCACACGGTTCTTTGGTGGTCCAGGCATGTTGAGCAGCACAAGTTTCGCCTCCTTGGACTTCTTCATGATAACTTCATTGAGCCGCAGCGCTGTATGCATGCGCCTCACGTCAATCTGGTTCCTGATGCAGGAAACATTAGGTCACGTTGGGTTTGGTTTACATATCAGTCTGTTAGCAGCTTGGCTCAATTAGTTTAGTATGTCTCGCTACAATATGTTATTACTTACAGGTTCTCCCATTCCCTGCAGCAGCATGTTGGGAGGGAAATAATAATAATAATGATAATAAGTGAATTACATCTAGGACATGTGCTCATATAGGAAGCCTCATTTGTTAGTGGTTTAGGTTCAAAGTTTTGTTTGACACGTGCGCAGGAACAACGCGTATCTCTTCAAACCCAGGTACACGGGTCGATACGTACAAATATTTACCCCTGACCTATGTCCTTGTGCGTATGTCATGAGTCAGGAGTCTGCTTCCTGTGCACATGCTGAGTGAGGCAAGGGAAACTGACAGGTTACTCACGGCTTCATGTTGAAGAGGTCTTTGCCCGGCTCCGGGTGTCCTGCTAGAAGGGTCTTCCCCTTGTCTGCACCCTTATTGTCCGTCCAGGCGGTAGCGCCCCCTGCAGGCGCAACAGGCGACATAGGGCTCGTGGGGCTGGTCGGTGTGGAGGCGTTCTTACTGTGGATCAGCTGAACCTGTTTTGGGTTGGAGACAGCCACAGACTGAGAGGGACACCATGACATGACAGTGTGACAGGGTGAAAGAGAGGACAGAGACAGCTGTCAGCAAAGGTGAAACTTTGGAAGCCAGTGGCCAGCGGGAAACCACTGAGCAGCCACTGGGGAGAGTGAAAAATTGCTGTGATGGCTGCTTTTGTGATGCTTACTGCCACATAAAAAGTAAAAACAGAAGGTTCTGTCCAAGCTGGAGAACAGAGAGACAACAGGTATGGAGGGAACAAGGACAGAGGTGCTACAAATAAACAGGCAATTTCTCCTAAAGGGGCAACAGCAGCATTACCTCCTCTTCTGGTTTCTCTGCCACGCTGGTTCCCTCCTCAGCACTGTGCTGGGAGCGCAAGGTAGATGGGTTTTTACGTCGAATGGACCCACGGGATGAATCTGTGATGCTCTGGATCTATAGTTATAGAAAAATAAATAAAGAAATTGATTATATTCAATTTGTAATTTCCCTCCAGACTTTATTCTCCTCCCTCAAATCAAGTCCAGACACAAACGTCTTATTATGAACCAATTCTCTGCTCCAGAGCTGATATTCACACAATAATGTGATAATGAAAACATCAAAATTAATATCACAGTGTTCAGTGGGCCTGTGTTGACTAAAATTTCTGTTTATCCTAAAACTCTCAGTCTTACTTCTCTCTCCATCTCATTCTTGGTCAGATGCATTTGTTTGAGGATCTGTGATCGTTGCTCCATTATCAGTGTCTTCTCATAGGTGTAGGCTGAGATGTCACCATCATGCTTTTAAAGAGAAAAAGAACATTTCTTCTGTGTTACACAGGTGTCATGTACTGAAACAGGTGTCATATAACAAGAAGGCAGGTTCTATAGATAGAAGACCAACCTATTTTTAAACAAAATTTCCATGCAGGATGTGTTAGTGAACTCAGATAATGTGTCAGACAAGTCTCTCACCATCTCGACCACTTCCACCTCAGCATCGATGCGCAGGTGATAGAGGAAGGTGATGAGGTCTTTCTTCATCTGGATACTATTATCATCCATCTGAGCTACAGTGAAAATGCGCATCTTGCACTTCCTCCAGACCTTCAGGACAAAACAGGAACACTCACAGATAATGAACAAAATGTTCTCAATGTTCTTTTAAACGCACTGTCCCAGAGTTTCTTCAGACAAAGTCATATCAAACCTTCTCAAACATAAGAATTTCAGAGTCTTGTTTCCCACCTTATGTTGGCGCAGCAGGAAGGGCAGAAGCATGAGCATGCCTCCGTCGTGGACAATCCACCACACATCTATGTGGCCTTCAGTGAAGCGCTCTCCGTTGGATGGGTAGCTGGAGATGTTCTTAGGAACCAACAAGGCCAGACTGGCTACAGTTGTCTCTCTAACCACCTCTGCAAAGGGACAGAAGAAATTGATTTCTTGTAAAAAACAGAGAAAGGCCTGAGACAACATGGCTGCTCTTCTTTTAATCAATTGGTTTAATTTGTCCTATTAAATGTCATGGTTTGCTATGGCAGACACTTTTTGTTAGTTTTGTTTTGGAGTTTTTGCACTTCCTGTTTTATTTTGTAGTTGGTTTCCTTGTGTCAGTGTTTTGCTTCCTGTCTTGGTCCTGTGTCTGTGGTGATTGTCTGCCCCGCCCTAATGTGATTCACCTGTGTTCAATCACCCTTGCCTCCCTTGTCTATATAGTCCTTGTGCTCCCCTTTGTCTGTTGATTTATGGGTTTGTCCTCATCGGTCCACGTCTCCTGTTCTTGTCTGGTTCATCTCCAAGCTGTTAACGTCCTGTTCATCTCCAGGTTTGTCCTTGTTCTGTTCTTGTTGCCTGTCATGTGGTTCTCTGTGCCTGTTTTTTGAAGTTCTTTTGTTGGATAAACCTGCTTGCACCGTCCCCAATGTGTTGGCTGCATTTGGGTCCACCCCTACTTACCTCAAAACCCTGACATTAAACAGGAGGGGAGAAATGAGTAGAACAAATTTCTCTGGTGATGGTGTTAACCACATATCAGCATTCATAATATCTGGAGCCTGACTGATGCTGGATTAATGAGGCCAGCAATGAAACTGTTTGAGGGTTAAAAAAAAAAAAAATCTGCTAATGATATATCAGTTGATATTTATTCTTTAACAGAAACACATAAATATCATAAGCAAATATTTCTTATGAAGATCCATTCAATTTGGATATTAAAGAATTATTACAAAGAAATGAACTGAGCAGGACATTTAATAGTGGAAAAATTAACTTTACTTACTTTTCTTACTCTTTCTGCTGGACAAACTATGTACCTCAAACATATCTTGTTACTCACTAAAACATGAATCATATATATTCTGATACTGATAAAGCTGAGGTAAGATAATACTGGCAGATAAAATTGACCGTACCAATGTTTTGGTCGGGCTCGAACAAGATTAAATTAATTTCTGACTTGCTGCTATTGTAGAGGCTTTCACAAGGCTTCATGTGGTATGTTAGGTAAAAGAAAAAGTTAAAAAAAAAAAAAAAAATCTGTCTGTTGCTTCTATGAATAGACTTTCAGCTGTATGTGTTCAGTCATGGTTCATTATTTTCCTTTAATAATCAAAACCAGGATAATCGGATGTTGACTGAAGAGAGCAATCACAGAAATGTAACATTCAATAATTAATATCAAAGATATCCTTCCTTTCACCCGGGACTGAAGACTTACCAATAAAGTTCCTAAATTGCTGGTGGTACTCGGGCTGTTTCCAGTTACGGGGCCAGCTGACCATCACAGTGTTGTGCTTCAGACCCCCCAGTCCTCCAACTTGGATCAGGTGGGACGTCCCATCTCGCAGGTTGGAGGAGATGACCACCTGAGAGAAACCCTTCACCTTCTCTGTCTCCATCAACTTACGCAACGACTGCAGAGACACAGAGGGGAAGACAGCTGTCAGTGGGTCTGTGATTACATAAGTGGTAATTGTGGCAATGCGCACTGTGTTGGGAGATTAATTAACATTGGACGGACCTGGTCTGCCCTCTGTGCGTCACTGTGGTTGTCGAGGAAGGTTCCTTGAACTGCAGTACCAACGATGGTTAGACCTTTCCCTGCTTTCAGCTGATTGGTCAGAGACAGCAGACGAGGCTGCTCTACGTTCTGCTCGTCATCCACATTCACCAGAACCAGGATCTGAGGCCTGACACAAAAAAAACAAAGCAGCAGGACACTGAAACAGGACAGTAAAAGAAATTGACAAGTGAAAGCCCACTGGTCATTAATTGTTTTAATATTATGACTCAAAATGTTCATCTCAAAATATAAACTTATGTCATAAGTAAACATATGTCAGTCTGTTTTTCAAATGTGTTTTATTATGAAAAAGAAAAAATGTCTTTGGGGAAATATTAGAAATACTTTTTTCATCTCGAGGTGTGTTTGACAGCTGTAGCCTACATGTCAGTGTGTTAGCTGGGATTTTGAAGCATTTAAATTGACCTAAGTAATATTTGAAGGTAATTTTACATGCTGTTTAATGTGCTGCAGCCAGGCAGCTAAATAGTTATCTAGCCTACAAACTGACATTAGCAGTGTGCTTATTCCCAGTGAATGTTTGTTTAGTCGCTCATTCATCAAGCTGAGGTGCAGGACACGATGTGTATGTGTTTGTAAGTTAAATAAGAGACTTTGGGCAGGAAACCAATCTGCTAAGTCTGTGGTTTTTGTGTATAATAATATAATTATAGAAATTTCTCCCATTTGATTTCTGATTTTTTTTTTTTTTTTTTTTTTTTTTTTTTTTTTTTTCTCTTGTGTCAAAGGAGAACATAGGACAACAGAGGATTAACAGAGCAGATATGTATGTTGAAGCAGACAAACTGACTGTTTAAAGTTGAAAAATGAGCTGACTAACCTCCAGTTCTTGGTGTGTGGTGGTCCCTCCTCCAGCCTCATGAGAGCGAAGCGAGCAGCGCTCAGCGAGATGCCGCGTATCCCATCACCCCACTCCTTCTCAGCTCTGTTATACAACACATTCATGAGTCAGCACAAGATGTATATATGTACTTGAAATGTATAAATATATGCTTATTAAAAATGTGAAAATTAAGCAAGCCCAATCCATCAGTCATAAACTAAAACAATTACCACCAGCAGAAAAATTGGATTTATTGCAAAACTGACAGGGACAAACAGGGTGACAACTCAAGGTGGAAGCTGCAATACGATCTTATGCTTGCTTCTGGCCGTCATGATGATTACTTACCCACAGAACTCGATGTATTTGTAGATGCAGGTGGCGATGCCCATGGCAACTATGGCGTAATACCAGGAACAGATGAACATGAGTGACAGGCACAAACTCATACCCAGGAAAGACAGAGCCCTGTGGGGGACAGGACGTCACATGAAATTGGGAATTTCGGCGAGCTTCCCACCACTGGTTGGAGCACAGCAGTGGCCACAGCTTGTAAATAGGAGGTTTTATATGTTGAACTGCTGCTGAGGTAAAACAGGTGTCTGCAGTTCCTGAGACTGATGCTGGATGCAGGTAAGAGAGCATGTCTTTCTGCAGAGTTAAAACCGGAAACCTTCATTCTGCTAAAAAAAACATACTTTGGTATTTAGTAAAAGTTTAACTTCTAGGGTTGTCTGCTAAATCAGGACTGTGTGGGTGGGGTTTAATCAGATTTTTATTTTTATTCAAATTTGCTAATTCTAATTTTCTCATGTCAAACAACCAAGATGGTTCAGAAAATTGTGTTTTACTGTTGGATCCTATCACTCATTGTACTCCATTTTATTTGTCTCATTCATCTGCACAAGGACACATACATATGCAGGTGCCAGTGGTTTCACACAATTACAATGATCTAAAGGTGGAGATAGTGCGCCAAAAAAAATGTACCGGTAAAACTTGCTAAAGCTAGTAAACATGAATGTAAACAATACAGGATTTAAAATACTTTAAAAAAAATCAGCTTTCTAATGATCTATGACCTCAAGGATACTCCTCAGAGCTTATTTAAATGGACTACACTATATGGTTGGAGAGTCTTTTGACACTGACACACAAACTCACCAGTGGTAGAACTTAAAGCGCGGCCTCCAGTTTGGCGTCCTCAGCAAAGTCTGCAGGGCACAGGCAAGATTGACAAACATGTAGCACATCAAGAAGAACCTGAAGAAAGATGGAACAGATGAAGGGAGAGAGAAACAGAGAAAGACATTAAAGAGAAAAAGAAAGAGGTAAGACAGTGAGACGGCTCTTAACTAAAGTGAGTGTTGATCAGCAATGAACATACAGTGTTGTACTCACATGGAGAGGATGGGTGCTACTGCATCCAGGGAGGCGATGATGATGCCAATCTCACAGATGCTGGCTGTGAGCAGGAGGGCCCAGGTGGGCTCCCCATTGTCTTTGCCATGCCCAAACACCTGCAGCAGCATGAAAGGATTAAATCAAATCAGACCTTACAGTAATAACTTATGTCATGCGTGCATTTTGTGTTATGCATACAAATACAAAAGGAATTCAACAACATTCAAAAATCACTCGTGTATTGTATAATTAAACAAAAACATAATGAAAAGTAATTAATTAGTCCATCTTGTCTTCTTTTCAGACTTTTGAGACAAAGTTAGTAAACTTCAAAATATCAAGATTGAACAAACATTAAATTTTTTGATCATCTGTGCATCAGAATACAATGTGTCAGTTTGAAATCACTTTGAAATCATAGTATGTACAGTACAAAAGTAAACTGGACTTGTTTTCCTCTTATCCCAAATCACACAGCTAATTTCTGAGCCTGCCAACATCAGTAGCCAGATGAAGAACACCAGGTCCTAACTGTGTAAATGCTAGACAAGCAAGATGCAACATACTGTACGATTTATAGCCATACTTTTATTTAATATGCAAATATGTCCTTAGCTTGGCTTTAAAAAATATATTTTCAAAGCACTTGTCTTCAAAATTGAATAAAATCTTAGTTTTAGGAGAGTCAACATTACATCAGCCCCCTTCAAAATTGATTGAAGCTCTTTATGAACTTGAATGGTACATGCTGCATGTGTACTCACTCTAAGAAATGGGATGATGCCGTCCCTTGAGATGGCCTGCAGGAGACGTGGCGCTCCTGTCAGACTCTGAAGCCCAGCTCCGCAGGTGGAAAAGAAGGAGCCAAACACAATGACCCACGGAGACGGCCATGCCAGTGTACCAATCACCAGGTTACCATTGACCCCTTCACCAAACCTGTGGAGAGAGAGGTGAAGATAAAACAACTTAAGCTGTAATAACACACACTGACTTGTTCACAACTCATTCTAGCACATAATCAAATTTCTATAACATATTCAGTGTTGACAAAAGTAGCCTACAGTCTAGAAACTAATCTTAATTGAAGTTGCCCAAATTCTAATTTTCATTAAGGCGAGGTATAATTATATTATTTCTTTCGACAAAGTCTTTTAGATAATGTTATACTAAATGTTAAGGATTCACTAATATGAACAGATGGAAACCGTTCCAAGAAATGGAAAGGATAAAGTTGAAGTGGACTACAATTTCCCTGTTTTTTAGTCATACTTGTTTATATTTTGGAAAATTATGTACACCGAATTCACTATTAAGAATCATTATTTGCTATGTATCACTGAATGCACAAAAAGCTATCAATGAATTACTTTAACTTTTTACTTGCTGAAGAAAAGTTAAAAATGTGATGATTCCCAGGCAAGTTCTGGAGTTACAATAAGTTTCTTTTTTCTGATTTCTAAGCAGATTTATGGATGTTTATTCACGATGGACATCGGAGATAATGATATCCTCGTAAAGAGTAAGTCACACTGAATCTACACATAAGGGTATCATGTTGTGACTCAGTAAAAAGGTTTTCTGTGCTGGTTGCAATTAGTGAATAATGCTATCATTAGTTACAAAATTTGGTTATAAACGCTATCATCATATAAACTCATTTTATTTCAACAACCCTGTAAAGAGGTCTTAAATATGCACATAATGGCTGTATACATGATATGATGCTAAAAAACTGCATAGCCCAGGCAAGCGGTCAAGCATCAAAAATGTTCTAAGTAGTAAAGGTGATGCTAATTTTAACTATTTTTCATTAATGATGAATCTGAAAAGTAATTGGTAACTAAAGCTGTCAAATAAATGTAGTTAGGTAAAGACTGTCCTCAAAAATCACATTTAAATTTACAATCAGACTTACTTGTCCCTGAGGACTACTCCTTCTATACAGGCACCGAACAGCACCACACAAGACATGTCTAGGGTCAAAATGATTAAGGAATACATTGTTCAGAATAGTTGACCCAATCACGACGATAACATGAGAAAGATAAAATCATAGTCATCATCCAGCACTGTCAGAGCCACAGTATTTCTCTCTATCGACCTTGGCTCATTGAAGGATACACACAGTAGATGTGGTGGTGATGGCTGCAATGGTGCCGATGGGGATCGACTTCTGAGCGTCACGCAGGTCTCCGGAGCGGTTGGAGCCGGCCATGATACCTGTGAGAGGAGCAAGATGAAATAATTAAGATGTTTTATGCTTTTACACCTGCATGGGAAGTCTTACTTTGTCTGCTGTTCGGTGCTGAGCAGATAATATAAAGTTTTTCCACTGAAAAAATGACTGAGTGATAGTGAACAAAAAAAAAAGTAAAGCTGTGGGCTGAATCAAAAGACATTGATATGCTCAGCAGATCTGAGGGGGACTGCCAGATCTATTGTTGATGTAAAAATATTGACTAGAGCAGCTTTAAAGATAGTTTTGATATGGACTGCCCCTCATCCAAGTGAGGACTTCCTCTGTTCCCTTCAGATGTCTCTTCACTGGGCCTGTCTGATGCCTGTCTGATGCCAACCTGTGACAGATGGGAAGTATATCCCCACCAGCAGGGTGAAGAAGCTCGTGATATCAGCCAGGACGTAGCGGTTGGAGCTGGTTATGGGAGTGTCTGGATCCATGTCTGATGCAAGTCCACGCTTCTCCACAACCACCCCTTTTTCCAGGTAGTTACCAAACAGGTTCTCTGAAAGACAGACAAGCATGTGACCCTTTTGTCACATTGAGTGATAGTGGGTATTGTCATTTACACTGCAAGGCATCTCTTACCTGCCAGGATGCCACTAGTGACCCCTGGGATGCCCTGTATCTCTGTGATGTTGTTGTTAGTGAAGTAATCGTCACAGGTGGCATTGAGGTACTCAGAATCACAGAAGGACCTCCACAGTTTGGTGGTGACAGTTTCGTTGTCTATTTCAATGAACTTTGCACACACGTCATATCCTTTGGAGAGAAGAGTTCGATTCCCCAGGATGCAGACGCTGCAGAGAAAGTCAACAAAAGCCTCACTGTCACACACACGGATTTGACATCACCGAAGACTTTGACCAGTGATTCAACGAGTCACCTACGGGAAGACAGGGGGTTCAATGGCGGTCTTGATAACTCCAGCATAAACGGCCAGAATGGAGAGGATGACGCAGGCCAGGAAAACCAGTGCCAACTTGTTAACATATTTGACCCCCACAAACACCACCAGTGCCATGAAGCTCAGTACGATGGTGCCGTACACCCGCATGTTGTTGAGGAGAGCCGCTTCTGCCTCTGGCCCCTCTAGGCCCTCGATCTTGAAGATGGCTGCCTGAGGAACAATGTAAATCTGAAAGAATGGAAAGATGGAGGGATGAATGTGGATGAAGGTCACGTAGAGGGAAGAGAATAAGATGAGGTGTGGTTGAGTATGGCGGAGAAGAAAAGAAAATTAAACTTGTAAATTAAACTCGGTACACTCGTATCATAGAAAACTGTGAAACTTTTTTTCTAATTGCTAGTTGCCAAATAATTTTCTGTTAATTGACTAATTGATTGATCAACCAATCATTTCTTTATTTACTTTAATTAGTTTCTGGGTTCCTGAGTTCCTGAGGCTAAGGATGATTCAATTAAGAGAGTTTCACAACAGACATTTTGACATGTGTTCACAGGATGATCACCAATGTAAAAGCAAAACAACTAATAATGCATCTGTTACATTTAAGTATCTCTGTAGTCATAACAGTGACACGGCAACAAACACAATAACAGTTTTTGTGTTATTGTCTGTCATGACTTATCAAAATATCTGCAGTGAATGAGGCCTATACAGACCAGGACAGCATGCAACACAATTAACATGTGAGTTTTTTGATAATTAAGGCGACTTACCAGCAGGATTTCAATGCAGCCAAGAATGTACATAGCACCTGCAAAAGTGGTTCCTAAGTAGAAGCAGATCCCAACAGCTCCACCAAACTCAGGCCCCAGCGAGCGAGAGATCATGTAGTATGAACCTCCAGCTGTGAGACACAAACACACAGAAAAGTCACCGCTCTGTCACACACAAACACACCTGTACGTATCCCCTTCGACATCCACTCACCTGGCACAACTCCATTTGTTGCAATGGCACTCATTGAGATGGCTGTGAGCATGGTCTGGAGAAAAACAGCACACGAGAGAAGAGGGTTACAGGACCATGAGAGGCAGCAGGTGGACACGTCACATTAAATATGGCTGACGGAGATGTTTGATGAACTCGGGGAGGAAGCAAAGAAAAACATCCACAGTCTGAATCATCTGGTCATGAAAAATTGATCATCGTGGGGATAACTACAGCTGGTTAAGCACATACTGTCACTTCAATGACACTGTCTGCTACAACCAGAGGTGGAAAGGAACTGATTACATTTAACTAATAATGAATCTAATTTATTTAATAACAAGTATTGCATTTAAGTACAATTTCCATTTTATGAGATTTTGATTCCACCTCTTCGGTTCAGACTGAAGTATCTCAACAGCTATTGGATGGATTGACATGATATTTTCTACAGACATTCATTGTCCCAAGAAGATGACAACCACAGACTTTAGTGATCCCCTGACTTTTCCTCTGGTGCCACAATGAGGTTCACATTTGTGGTTTTCAGTTAAACAACTACTGGATGGATTCCCATGAAATTTCAATATGAACATTCATGTTTCTGTCTTTGTGAAATCTAATGACTTTGACGATCCCCGGACTTTTCATCTAGCATCATCATCAGGTCAAACTTAGAATTTTTTAATTTCTTCAGTTTATGATCGAACACCTGCAAAATGAAGGACATTCCCATCCAAAACTTATATGTTATGAATATGTAAGCAGCAGTGCTGGGGTGTTAGTAGGTTTATTGGCAGTGTGCCTCATGCCAGGCTTTACTATGTCACCTTCACCATCTGTGCAATTCAAATTATAACTAGAGACAGTCTTGTGATGGGATCACATGTTCCCGTGAGTGCTCAGTAGTCATTATAACATGTGTACTCAAGCACTCACGTGTTGGACCACACCCATCTTTGAACTGAGCCTTCATTTTGATCTCAATTACAAACGTGAAAGGTTTTATGACTGTATCTCTCTGGGTTGCAAAGTCTGTCCACAGACAGAAACACAGACATAGAAACACCTGCCACTATAGTAGTTGTCTCCAGGACCACATTTTGCCATGATGACACACACACACAGACACACAGACTCACACAAGGTGAAAACAATAGCAGACATGCTGTTGCTGGTAATTACACACTATGTTCTATATTATAACAGCCTGTAGCTTAATCACAATTGGTTATGTTTGTGTTAAATAACCACTTTACACAGATATAATTGTGTAGATGGAAGTTTGCAGGTCTGTGCTACTGTATTAAATTTGACAGGCATAATTTAATTTAATGTAACTGTCTGTTTTCTGAGTGGACAGGGGTCACATTACACAGAAGATCTAAGATAGCAGGGACATCTGCAGTTTTACTCGCCGTGGAGCAACACATGAAGACGATTATGAAGGAACCTAAAACGCCTCCAATTCCAACCATCCAGGTCATCCGCAGGAAGAGAATCACCCCAAAAATGTTCTGGATACATGGCAAGTATACCCCCATCAGAGTGCCCAGCTGTGGTGCCTGGAAAAAGTAAAACAAAGTGTCAAACCTGATTTCAGATTCTCAGTTTTCCAAATTGCTCATCTTACTTTTCATGTGAATGAATGGAAATGGGGGTTATAATCTGTTATTTTGCACTTTGTTGTTCAGTCCTTGTCTCTTTAAATCTATTCTGCCTTTTAAATTCATGGAACGAGGTCCAAGTCTGTCATTAGAGACAAAGGGGTTTATTCTTTTAAAACAAAGAGAGATGGTAATCTTGTTGAGAAGATGAAGACGAGCTTTTGGGTCTGTTTCCTCTTTGACACGAATGTATTGGCAGCAGCAAATTCAACCATTTCCCAGTGATAAATATCTACACACATTGATCCATAAATCCAGTGCTGTAAAACAACGAACTACAAACTATAAACGATAACACTTGACTTTTGTTTGTGTAAGATGAATGTCTCTTTTCGATTATTCATTAACCACTGTATTTAGTCACACTTAATAAATTGTTTCTATCAATATCATGTGACTGTGCTTGTGTCATTGTGTCTGTTTTAGATCCTCAGGGCCCATCAGTTTACATTTGGCCCTTTGGCTTTGAAGAAGCAAGCAGGACAGAGCAGCCAAAGTAAACAATAGTGGAGAAACTAGAGTAAAACCCAGAGAGGATGCAGGTTATTGTGTGGTTAACCCTGTCTTATGCTCCACTGAACAAATGCAGGATCACCGATATAAGCCCCGATAAAGCCCAATGAATAATAAGCCTGGAAAAAAAAGGGAAGTACTGACAGGTGTGAAAAACAGGATTTGATAAAACTATGTTAAAAGGTCTTCAAAGTCAAGTCATCATCTATTATTTAATTTATTTGCTCAGTTCCCCAAATTCTCTCTGGAAATCAGATGTGTGAAAATAATAATAAAATGCAGACTCAGATCCATTTCCCATCAGTACGTGATGACCCATTACGTGAGATCTCCATAATAAATGATTGCTTTCTGGATGTCTGGGGAAATAATTAAACTGCCATGTAAACTGGGGGTCAATAGGTGCCCAAGAAAAAGTTTTCGCCCCTGGGTTCTCCTAGGAGGTTAATCCGGTCATGCAGAGAACAACCACTTTACTCCAGACTGCAATATCTCAACAGCTACTAAATGGATTATCATAAATTGTGGTATAGATATCCAGGATGAATACCATTAACTTTGGTGACCCCTTAACGTTTCCTCTGGTGCTATCACCAGGTCAAAATTTTAAATTTGGTTTAGGACCAAACACACTATGTCACAACTGCTGGTACACACATTGAATAATTTAAGTATTTTTAAACCGCAAGAAAGTCAATATTAATTCACAGTGTTACTGTATGTATTACTGGATATTATTGATTTGGTATACAGTGATCAGTCTCCTACCTCTTCCAATTACAAATCCTCCTACATGATGTTGAAACTTTGCAGACATAAACATTAAACACATGTAACCTCTTTCATGCCTGTAAGTTTCATGTTTTTGTTTTTATACACTCAATTATACATAAAGCTGGTCCTCTGGTTCAAACTGCTGCAGGCTAGGGATGAACCCATCGCACGCAGTACTATACCTTGACAGGTTTTTTAGATGGACGTGCCCCCTCCTCGTTATTCTCTTCCTCCTCATGCTCTTTGCTGCCTGTGGGCAAGTTGGAGTAATTGGCCAGAGTGCTGAGCAGAGAGGAGACCATTGGACTGGTATCCATCTCCTCCTGCATCACACACACAGAAACACAGTCATAACAGATCCGGACATTTACTCAAGACAGCAGTAAGAACTGGTTTCAAACTGATAATCCCAGTATGTTTGTTACTGGTTATTGAAAGCTGTGCCCACCTCAAACAGAGCCATGTTCTTGCCGTCATACTGCTGGCTCTTCTCCACATCGCTGGCTGCACTGCTGTTGATGAAAGGACTGCTCTCTTTGGGGTTCCCATCACCTGAAACACGTAAACACCAGGTTTATAACTGTTAATACATTATGTCCAAAAATTATTATTATAATTTTTATGTCCAAAGTCATTTGTTTTTTATTTGGATCGAAAAGTGCTGTGAACTCTTCAGTGGAACAAAGAAGAATTCAGACAAAACTACCTTAACAACCTTGACTGTTGCAGAACTTTTGACCGTATCACAGTCTTTATCTGCATGAAACCACATGAAGCTTGAAAGCAAGCAGGCAAACTTTATTTATACAGTACTTGTTAAAACAGAAATTACAAAGTGCTTTACATAAGAATAAAAAGGAACGAGGGCATAGGACATAGGACAGAAGCAAAGGAAAATAAAAACAAAAAGGAGAAATAGGTATATGTTGAAATAAAACAAGGAGAAACTTTGTTGAAGTTTGTGACCTGTCTATGTTTCATTCACACTCATGATGCGCAACGAATGTGTCTGATCCCTGCGGTGGTTGTGCTGCCTGCTACATACACTCAGTGTTGGTGTGTTCATTTGCAGCAGCAGAGATGGGCTCGGCCTGCTCTTCCTCCACATGAGTCCCAGGAAAAACTTTCCTTTGAAGAGCTGCTACAGTGCTTCAGAGCCACTTCACAGGTGTTGGCAGGCTAAAAGGTCAAGGTTACGCTTAACCTGAGCTAGATAAGGTTAACATTCATCCAGCATTGTTTAAATAACTTCATACTCATACATTTTTGCATGCGTTGTTGTATATTCATCAGAAGTGTAGAACGATAGCAATAATCCAGTCTTGTCTTTTTCCTATATATCAGGAAAAATTACAGCTGGAGTTGAATGAGTCAAACAAGATTAATCTTTTTGTTGCAAGCAAGTGATTTAACTGAACAGTTGAACACCCAAAAACTTTCTTTCTAAAAAAAAAAAAAAAAAAAAAAAAAAA